>NW_008620973.1:74720-101918 GCF_000691845.1 Merops nubicus | reverse complement strand
GTAGGGAAAAAAGCCCTCACAGCCCTATTCATCAAAACGAGAGGTGTATTTGTCTAACAATCAACAATCAGACCAACATCTCAAGTCACAAAGAAGTATTGCAAACATAACACAGAGAGCCTTGCACATGGGAAAATTAATATGATTGCAGAAAGGAAGCAGAGCTGTAAAAATATTCAGTTTTGGTCCATGTAGGTTATTAATTTCTAAGTTTAATATTGAAAATCCTCCCAAAGGTGGGTTGCAGGATTAAAATAAAATTTTACTGATGCAAGACAAATACCTTGAGAACAGTCAAGCTTTTTTTATGTTGTCATCTACTTTGTACCTGTCAGAACAATTACTGATATTGAAATTAATCTCCATTTGTCCTTAGAGAAGACCCTCATCAAGACCATCCACAATATAGTATTTCATATCTGCTTCTGAAAGATAAACTATCTCAAACAGAAGGCAAAATTCTCACAACAGCAAATCAAGCCCGTTCTCTCTTCTATTGTAGTATAACACATCTTTGTTACTGAGAAAAGAATACATCTAATGTAAGGAATTAATAATTTGCAACTTTTTTATAGGAAGACTGAGGATCAATACTTAATATTTCACAACCAAAAAAGCAAAGGGCTACATCAAGACAACATATCCTACCTTCTGCATTTTTGTTGAGCATACCAAGGCCATTAACGACTGCAACACATTGAGGCTAAGACTACATCGATTGATAATGGAAATAGAACTTTTCAGGCTAAATTTATTGATGGAATTTCTATGCAAATAAAAACCACAATACACTGTGTTCTACCCAACTTCAATGACAGATCAGGGAAAGTTCAAGTAAAACTTTTTCTTTTAAAATTGCATAATTTTTTTTTATCTCACTGCCTTTCTAAAAGTATGGATAATAATTAATGCTTCATGACATTAAGCGCACAGTTTAAATCGAAAATCCTATTACATACCTAGGAAAAATTAGCTGTGGAATGACATAAGACACAGCCTTCAGCTCTTAACAATCTAGGAGGGGTTCTTGTTCAACCATTCAAAAAGCCCAAATTATATATAATTCTGCTAAACTTCATCCTTCTCATGAATCTCCCAAGGATTGCTCTCAGGAGACTGCTAAGGAAGCAGGGTCATTGGGTCCCTTTTTTTAATGTTACCATAGGGACATCCATAGCAAAATAAAATAGCTGGTATGACTGGATGTGTGGAAATATAATGGGAACTAATAAAGTACCATATTTTAATGTTCATGTTCCAAATTTGTTAAGCAAAGCAAAAACCAGACTGTATTTCCTTTATATGTGAATGTATAAAAACACTGCTATTCTATTGGAATATTTCCTGTGGTTTAATCATAAGTAACGTTTGTCTTGTAAAGGCTGATAATCTATAACTCTTTCCAAACTCCACATTTAAGGCTAATCAGAAGTGTGTAATTTTGTAGTACAGAATTTCTCATTCTAAATTACTTTGGCAGATAACTATTCTGTATGCATAGATTTAAGCACACGGCTATATATATAAATATATGAAAGTTATATATAAACATAAGAAAGATTTTACACTTTCAAAACTATTTGCAGAAAACCACAAGGAAAAAAAAAAAAGAGCAATAATCTTTTCATCTGCTTTATAGGAGACAAAGTGAGGATTCAATACATTTATTTAGGTACGTGATTTAACTAACAGGCAGCATGAAACAGAAGTCATGAACAAACAACCTCAAAGGTCATTTAAGGCTACCTACCCCTTGCACAGCCATCTAGAATAGGGAGATTGGGCAGGGTTACTGGCAGATGCTTTCATTACAGAAGGGCTCTTAAATCTGAGCGGTGGGTTTCCGTGCCCCATGCTGCTGCAGAACATTGTTATGCTGGAAGGTGTTAATGGTTGCCAGCAAGTATGCCTCCAATCCATGGGAAATCACAGACTTTGCAAGCTGATGTGCATGCTAGCAGCCCTTTGTTCAGAGAAATTAAGATCTTTAATAGAGTAAAACAGCTGAAACAACAGAAAGCCATGTGGGAAGGCCCAGGGAATTGATTGAAAATGTCGGGTCCTGTATTGACAGGAGGTAGATGTGTTGGTACATGTAGGCAGAAAAACACCAGGAAGCCAGAAAAACAGCTGTAGGCTTA
Source organism: Merops nubicus (assembly GCF_000691845.1). Classification (NCBI taxonomy): domain Eukaryota; kingdom Metazoa; phylum Chordata; class Aves; order Coraciiformes; family Meropidae; genus Merops; species Merops nubicus. The sequence continues at coordinate 99,777 of NW_008620973.1, read as the reverse complement.
GCCTTGAGAACAGAAACAGACCTCCTTGGGTGCAGGACTGAATTGAGAAATAGGTTTAGAAGTCTGAAGTAAGAAAAGTGTCCAATATTATTAATTTCCACTACATTTAGGAAAAGAGCATACATTCACCACAAATGACTAGGGATGCTCCAAAGAAATGCCTGACAAACATAAGCAGTTTCTTTTCCCCCAGAAACAAACCACTAAAGCCTAGCTAATAGTAGCAAGGAGCTGAAAACAACAGTTTATAGTGTTCAGCCCACAACAAAAGGATTAATTTCTTTGAGAGATCAAAGGATGGTTCAATTTCCCATCACAAACACCAGCATGAACTGCTTGCTTCAAGAATTGAACACATTTCACTCTTGATGGTTTCTCCCACAGGGCCAGCTTCTGCCTGGAGCAGCCTTTCTGTTTTCATAGCTACCAGGGCCACAGTGGGGCCCATGAGCTTCTCACATACCCACGGGACAAGCACATCAGTTCTCTTCACCTGACAAGCATCTACATCACAAAGGTAGCTCAGGATGGGTGGCTGCACCTGCTCCACCATTACTCACATCCCTTTTATCAGGAATTTGGCAGAAATTTTTAAGGACCCTTTGCAACCAACTGTGTATTTCACCAGGACATATAGGTAGTGAATACTACAAATCACATGGGAATGTACAGTGCTTGAGCTCTGGGATGTGTGTCTTGCCCCACTAAGTAGCCCACTTGCAGGTACAGTTTGCCACCACCAGTACAGCCAGTTCCCAAGCACAGGCCCAGGTATGGACTGTGAGCTGTTCCATGTTTTTGCATTTCAAAAGCAAAGGTCAATCTGGGTGTGAGGCACAGTGAATAGTCTTTGAACAGCACAATTAGTCTGAATAAAAGCAGAGGTCTCATCTCTGTACAGTCTTGGACAACACAAAGGGGGGGGGAAGGTAAAAAAAGCCAACAAAGCAACCAACCAACCAAAAAAAAAAAACCCAATCAACTAAAAACCACCCATAAAGTTGGGTAGCCAGATGTACCAGTGATTTCCCAAGGATCACAGTTAATATTATAGTCATCTACTTAAAGCGAATTAATTGTGAATAGCAGATACATCTAGTTCTGCATTTTTCCAAGCCTCCAACACACTAGAGAATGTGTTAACACAGTGCTACACAGTGGCAGAGACCCATTAGAGACTGATTAAACTCAACAAACAACCTCTTGACTCAGGTATGTGGATACCATGCACAGGGACAGGCTGTTACCTCATACCACATCATGATTTACAGATGAGACCATTGTAATGAAGATGGATTGTTCCTAAGTCCAGTCTTATTGAATGCAGTGACCAAAGGTAAAATTTTCTATGTATGAATTAGGTATTTTCAGACAGACTTATAAAAAATTTTCAAAAGGAAGCAGACATCAGCCTTCTGAGGTATAGTTACAAGTGTTGGCAAAATAATTCAGAACATAAACAAACCCTGGCAAACCAGACCCTTCAAACCCATGCTGCCATTCAAAACCAATGAGTCTCAAATAGGAATAAGTTCCTAAACTTTTTCAAAGTTGTTTGCCATGCACCTAACATACTACTTTTCTCTATACTGCTGTCACATGAAATATTAACAGCAGCAGCGACTAACAGCTAAACACTAAATACATACATTTGTGCTGCAGTTGTTCACACTTGGTATGACCATAATGTCTAATCTAACACCAAATGATGAACTCCATGTTCTAACCTCTATTCCTCCCTGGTTAGATTCACTACGAAGAGGAAGGAGAGGGAAAAAAAGAGACACTCATAAGCCTTACACTGGATGTATTGTTGACAGCACAAGAACATGTTTATTTTTGTTATTCCTTATGGTGCTCATTATGAGCACCACACTTTTGGATGAGTTATGGCCAAAGTGTCTAGCTATCAATAAAACATGGGTTGACTGAATCTGCAGCAACATGAGGCATAAGTGCAGTAATCTCCTGTTTACTGATGGTATATTATGTGACATTATTTCTATTCAACCCTGACCATTGCAGAATTAAAACAACTTTGATCACTTTTGGAGATTCTGGTCTAAGATTTCCATTTGTAACTATCAATTATTTAAAGAATAGTTTTAAAGGGTTCTCAGAGCTTTTAAAAAAAATTATAGTAATTTAAGCAGCAACGGCAGATGATTACAAGTCTTAAGCCTCATATGGAATAAAAAGTCTGTATAAAATAGTCACATTGCCATCTACTGACAGGTCTTTATAAAAAGGCTTGCGTTTTTCATTAGCTGCCTATATACTTAATACTCTCTCCCTTGACACACAGTGCTACAAAAAATAAGGGATGTACAATATATGTTGTTCAATATATCCCACTGCAATAATCCTGCTTCTCTTAAAATCCATTACAATCCATTCAGTCTTTCACAGTTATATACTGCAATTAGATACGTTTATTAATGGCATTATTGCACTGTATTTCATAGGAGGTAAAACTGTTTTCAAGAAAGTAAGTACAGAAGGGTATGTTAATAAATCTGTGCTACATGCGCAGTACATAGGGACTTGCTAATAGGATTTCCATAATAACAGCATTTATCTCACTCCACATTTTCTAATACCAATCACTGGCAACCACAGTATTGTTGTTATATTATGTGAAAAACAGGATTTTATGTTAAGAACACATCATATAGACTAAAACAGCAGTGTCACTGATGCACCTGTGTATTAAAAAAAAAGCTTTTATCTCATCTTTATACTAAAATATTTTTTGGCTTGAGCCTTAACACCTTAGTTATTACAACAGCACCATGTAATTGCACTTTGAAACTGAATCTAGGCTTCACATCAGCTCTACCTTAACTTCAGCATGGGTCAGTGGATCCTAAAAATTACCTGTTAATGAAGTGATGAGGTGCTCTTTCATGGAAGCACATACACCAAGCTGGGATTTCCTCACTGTTTCCCAACCAGCATTATTAATCCTCTGCACAAATTCAAGGCTATCCTTAGCTCCTCACTACTTAATTCTCTGCTAAGAATTTTTTACATGTTTGCTGGACCATAACATAATTTTTTTTCGCCTTTGCTTCTTAATTTTATTATTCAACTTTGAAAGAAGAAAACAACAAAAATAGTAACCTACCAGATACTGTATAACCTGCAGTATGTGTGCCCAGTTTTTCATATCGTCAAACTTGCCCATCATAAACATTTCTAAAGCTCTAAATTGTCTTTTAAGACTTTGTTTACTGTCATTACTTACACTCATTTGAACATACTCCAGCACTTTACCTTTTGTGAGTAATTATCGTGGTATACAGAAGAGCCCAGTGAAGGTGGTACCCTGCAGAACACAGGGCATTGCAATACTCTGTTGAGAAGCTTTAAACCAGTGATCTTCAAGTGCCTTTGAAGGGCTTGATCCTTGGCCAAACCAAGATAGCAAAGAAACCTACCTCTGTGTAGCAGCGTAGCTCAGGATAAGGGACTTAACCCGACTGCCATTCACCGCTCCACATGCACAGTCCTTGCACTGTTACCTAATCAGTCAACAAAAGTGATTAGATGACAACTTAAAGTATCAGCTAAAAGAAAGGAGTAGCCTCATGTATATCGAAGCTAGTTTCAAAGTATAATGAGATCAATAAGCAGAAAGAAGTGTACAAAAGCTAGAGTGAGAGTTTACAGGAATGTAGCTACTGGCCATTAACTCCTTGTATGCTCAGCCTCTGAAAATTAAATCATCCACGAACATCCACAGAAAGATCCATCAGAAACTCTGCTGTATGCTTATGCCCTGTTTCACCATGGGTAAGCTATCCTCAGATCTCACAGTATCTTGGAATCCTTTCTGGATGTCCTTTTGTAGGACTCGTATATGTTTATTGCACCTATCCTAGCATACACAAGCATTTTATTTTGCCTCTCTTTCTGGAGGTACACAACCACGTAAATCTTTTTAAAGCTATTGAGCCATGTCTAATTATTACTCACTGATATGTCTGTAATAACTAGAATAACTAAATGTCAAGATAGAATGATTAGTATGCACACAGCATGAAATGGAAGACAGGCCGCTGCAAGGTAATGCCATGTTTGGCTGAAATTCATTTTGTTTACAGATAAATAAACCAACTGCCAGATTTACCATTCTGCAACTTTCCATTTTGTCTTCTCATCCAATGGTTGCTGGCAATAACATCACCCTGAAATCACCCTGAAATGAAGCTCTTGCAATTCAATGAGTGCAGAATAAACTATGAAAGTCACACTTGTCTCCTCTTGTAAACACTGCCGTTTTTCTAACAACCTACTATATAAATAGAGTGAATAGAAATACTTTGCACAAAATTCATAAAACTTCCCACTGCAACCATTTAGGGACAGCTTTAATGAAACTTGAATGGGTATCAGATCTTCAAGGAACAAAATGATTTCTCTAATAACAAAGCAAAATTAAAGCTGGCATTCATTTCCAGAATAAAATACCTGCTAACCTGAAACTCAAGGTCAGCATCAAATCTTAAAAGTTATTCTTAAATGCAACCATCCTCTCAGCTTCTCTTGTTAAAGAATGAGGATATATATTTTCACTACTAAGGCAACCAAAAAAAAAGGGGCAAACTTTCAAATTTAAATATATATATAAACATAATTTGATAAAAACCTATATAACCCTAGCAGGAAAACTAGAGTCCTTTTTTTCACTGGGATTATGATCAAGAAACACAGAAAGATAAGATATGAAAACATAGGACATGTAATAGATCTTCTTTTAGCTCAAATACAGTTTTCACAACAGGTGTTGAAGGGATTTTGGTGGGGTTTGTCTGTTTGTACTTAGTGTATTGTTTTAGCTCTCCTATAAATAAAACAGGCTCAAGCAGTGGAAGGCTTTTAGCCAAAGACAGACATTACTTGTTGGCAGTTTGACTTTCCTAGGCAGAATCACCTGAAACTTAGCTACTGATCATGTTCAGGCTCTGCTCTTCGTATGAGAGGATGATGAGCTGAAAGGGCCAAGTAGTATGCAAAGAATGCAGTCAATTAATGCAGTTCAGAAGCAAAATTACTTTGTTTGTAATGCAGAGAACACACAGCCATGATAAATTATTGCTTTAGCATTATAACAGCATCTGTTGCACACAGCCTGCAGGGCTAAAATCTGGCCTTTGATCTACATCACTCACATTGAAAAGAACAAGGTAATCTGGATACCTGCAGGACTCTCACTTGCACAGCTTTAGAGAAGCTATTAAAAAAAAATACTTTCAGATTGCAAAGAATCGTTTTTGGGGTTCTGGTGTTGTTGGTTGTTTTGGGTTTTTTTGTCTGGGGTTTTTGTTTTTTTGTTTGTTTTTTTTTTGGAAGGGAGGCAAGGAGAGAGGGAGAGACAGTGGAAGGAGATGTTTTGTTCTTCAACAAGCAAAAGAGAGAATAAGAATGAAAAAGTCCATCACAGGAAGACCTGAAAACTAGTAGATATTTTATGTTTCTCACCTTTTCTGTTTCCCACAGTTAAATACCTAAAAATACATTTACATACAAAACATAGATGAATGAGGGAAGAAAACAGTTAATGATGCTGGACACCAGCTTCTGTGACTGGTATGAGACAACCTTTCTGAGCTTTTTCATCTTAGAGCCACCTCTGTGTACTTAAACCAGCAAATTCCACGGTGTCAGAAGTGTCACTTCTGCAGTGCAGAAAGTCATGTCATTCACTACAGCATCCTGGGAGAGCCTCTGAATTAAGAGTATGGTCTTTCTGTACCTATGACTCATTAAAAACTAATTTGAAAGTCTCAAGGTTTCAAAGCCATAAATGGTGGAAAATAGAATTTTGGAGAGTGCTTGAAAATGGTATAGCCTCAAGGGGCTTGTGTTTCAGCTTTTGAAGAAATCACTTGATCATCACCCATGCTTACAATTAAAAATATCTTTTAAAATTGCATAATTAAGCCTTCAAGAATATTTCTCCAAAGATGTTATGTACATTTTTAAAATAAGCAAAAGTTTCTTTGTGTGCCTTTATCACCTGAATCTGCATATCTAGAAGAAACAATGTAAGAGAGGTAATTTTTTTTTAAGATGTTCCCACTAAAAAAGAAGGAAAAAAAAAAAAAAAAAAACACCAAAACAAAACACAGCTCAGCTTTCAGATTCATCCATACTAAATTATGACCTGCCTTTGGCAATGAACTGAAGGCACAAGTGACAGAATGTAGAGTGTAACTGTCATCCTCACTGTCTTATAACACCAGTGGCCACTGCAAAATATCTTCAAAGGTTGCAGTGGGTGACAAGACACTTTAAGAAGAGATAAGAAACATCAAAGGACATGGACCAGTTTATACCCTGTCACCAAGTAAATCAGACTTTGTTTTGTTGTTTGCAAAGTCAAGATACTTTCATTATATTAAGGGTTCATTAGCACATAGAAGTATTTCACGTTAGAGTTACAGGCTGATTTTTTTTTTTTTTTTTTTTAAGGTCTAAGAAACAATAAAGCTCTGTAGAAAACAAGGATGTTGGATTGCTAAAAGATCTCCACACAAATGATGCTCTGGTGTCTTTGTTACAATGGAAATGCTACCTGTTGAGTAAAGTAATAAAACAAAGTTCTAGTTTTAGAAAACTTTCTAGACAAATATTCCAGCCCAGACATTTTGTTTTTAACACATGTGGCATATAATACTTGTAATTATTTCAGTGTTAAGCATTTCATGGGAAAATTTGCCTTATTTTCCCTATAGATCTTGACCCAGCAAATATCTGTTTGCCCTTAAATTCTTAGAAAGTAGCTCTATGCTGAATTACTTAACTAAATTACTGCAGATACATTCAGTAAAGTATTTTAAACATTTGAAGTATGTAAGGATTTTCCTAAAGCCTGGAGTAAGGCGAACTGGCTAAAATTAGCAATGCTATCTTTCAGCAACCTCGTTATGCATCTGTTACACACACTGGGCATGAATTCCTCTATATTCAGTGAGCACTCAAGACGTACATATTGCCTTTTGTTTTAAGAGTGCAGCACCCATACTAATAAACTCTGCTGGAAACTGCAACCATCTGCAACAGTTTGATACCACTAGTTGGGTGACCCGGTGCTGCAATCCTGCAATCTCAAGCTTGAGCCAGACCCAAGGAAAGCAACTGCAGAAAGTGCAAGTAAGGTGTCTCTCCTACAATCACCAAACTGTATTGAATGTACACTCGCTGAATGAAAATGTGGTGGAAACCTTTTCACCTCAGGTTTCACTGCACGTAAGTGCCAAAAGAATCTGCAGATTAAAAGATCTGTTATGTTTTTATAAACATTTTATGCAAAGTTTAGAGGCAGGTGCAATTTTGCAACCAAAGATGTCCTCTAAAATAATTTTAACCAATGCTTTTGTTTGCTCTAAGACATTTCACAGTAGATAAGATAATGTTAACAAAGGGATAAGAAAGGGAGTTATAAATGATGAACAGGACAAAATTCACAGTCATTTGTTAACTGCATCAGCTAAGGTGCTTTAGTTGTAAACTAAGAAAACAAAAAAAAACAAAACAAAAACAACAACACCATTAACGCAGGGACTAGGAAAAAACACAGACATAATTCATCATTCTGTGTTCGCTCTGGTACCAAAGTTGTATCAATCACAATTTATTAAAAACCATGAAAATATGTGACATGATTAATATATCTTTAACGGTGTGAATGATCATGATCATAAATGACTCCTATGCAAATCTAAGCTCTAACTTTTAAACACTCAATATCTAACAAATTTAATTATTAGACAAGCTCTATTATTCATTTCATTTATATTACTGCATTTTTTCAGCTGCATAGTATACCCAGTACAAATCTGTTATGTGTAACCCATCTGCCAGCACAGGAATCCTGTATCTTACTGTTGGAGTGCTTGGAAGCATTGATAGTCCTTAATGACAAGGTTTTAATGAAATAATGCTATGCTTGTCAGTGGAACTGAGGAAAAGAATACATTAGACTGACATATATCTAATCATCCTGCAAAATTTCGCATCCCAGCGCTGGAGGTGGAGAGCTGTAAAAAGGCAGACAGCATAATGTGCTTATTTGTGCTCTCATCCTGGAACCAGTTAGAGTTAGTGTTGACCAGCACCAATCTTCTGTCCAGGAAAATTAAAAAACACTGGAGTCTGTATAAGTTCAGTGTAAAACTATCAAATGATTGTCCACAAATACATACCCTGAAAAGTGTTTTCTCCCTATTTATTTCTACAAAATTGCAAACAGCTTTGATTTGCACTGCGTTCCATGCCATGCCAAGAAACCTGATGCACAACAAATATGAACCACAGACATGTTTATCCTCTGCCTCTTATGCTTCCAGATGTCTCTGTTTTACATGCCAAACCACCTCCTCCTCTTTCAAAATCCTACTTCTAAACCTTTGAAAAGTTTCCTTCCTTTCTACATTATATTTTGTGGTAGAGTAACGACATTGTGTTTGCAAGGCAAATTTCAGAAGTACTTAGAGTCTATTTTAAATGAAGAATTCAACCATAATGTTACAAACAGAAGAGATTTTAAGCATTTAGGAGTAAAAAACACAAATGGCAACAGTGGCCTGTTAAAATATAGTAGCAATATTATGATTGTAATTCATAAAATACAGATGTATTCAATAAGTATTTCTGCTGTATACTTCAGAATAATAGTAATTATTCTGTAATACCTCTTAGGAAGTGATGAAATATTTTGCTGAATTAACTCAGGAAAATGTTAGCTAGCAGCTTCTGAAATCTGACATTTTAAAAATCAGCACCTCCATATAACTGAAGTGTTTTAAAGCCAAGCATCTTTCTAGCCTGTCAGTGACTTCTGTCACATTGGCAAAGCTTCAGAAGACTCAAAAGGAAGTAGTTATATCAGTATGACAAGATGGGACTTAGTCAAATCCCATAGTAATTATCAGAGTGAAACATCGGGAAGAGCAAGAAATTAACTTTTACAAAGTCAGTTCTATGCACAGTTATAACTCTTATGTACCCAAATCCAAAAATCAGGGTCTTGTGGTTTAATTCAGTCAGAAGCAGAGACTGAAGATTGAGTTAGAGTTCTGGTACAAAATACTTGCTTACAATAGCTTATCAAATTCAGCTTCTTTAAACGCAGGAGAAGTGAAGTGAAATGAGACAATTACCTCTCACAGCATCAAACTCCTTCATTCATCCTGTTCCAAAAACTTGCCCTAGAAGAACACAGCCTGCATCTGTTTGTGTTGCATAGAATATTCCTTCTCCACTTCCAAGTTCTCTCCCTGCATCCTGAGTGAGATAGTTCAGCCACAGAAACATATCCCTTCATGTATCAGTAACCAACTAAACTTTCTTCACACAGAACATCTGGATTTCTAACTGTCTGCCTTAATTTTGGATGAGAATACATTTAGCTATATCTCATAGCTACCATAAAATGTAGGAAGGTAATTAATTCCACCCGTTTCTACTAGATTAACTCAATTTATACTGTTATATTCAACTAAAGAGGGACCTTGTGCATAGTGGTAAAATGAACATTCAGTGTTTTCAGTGCATTTCATATTAGTCTAATTGACAAATGTTCCTATTCCTGTAGTAAATATATATATATATATTGCAGCTTTCTAAGAAGTGAAGGCATGTTTAGTTTATTCCTTAATATAACTTAGCTATGGGTACCTCAAAAGCAATATATAATCATCTAATGGAGGCAAAAGACCCCAAGGTTATTTAAATTGAACACGATAGGCAATGCCAAAGTCCCATGGGCTCAGCTGACTTTCTCCAAAAGAAGTCAAGCTACAGAAGCTGCAGCGAAGTGGCTCAGATCTTGTACCTCAGTTGTCCCTAAATAACACACAAATGTCTTTGGGAGCAAGAACCAAGCTCCAGTAGTCTTTAACAACCACAAGTTAAATAGTTTAAAGCACTGGAACAAATAGAGGTCACACTTTAATTTCCTATTATTGGCTCTGTCTCTTTTCCACCTACCCACAGCAGATTACCACACCAACCCACAGCTGTCACAGGACTTCATCCAAAACAATTCTGGGTGTGGGGTTGCTCCTAAAGCCTCTGCATGGCAAATGTGAGATTTAAGGGTATCACAGAACCATGGAGTCTCAATTAGAAATATATGTACAGCCACTGCCTAATTACTGATCTTTATTTTCTTTCCTCCCCACTTGCACCATTGCCATCCTTTTGAAACAGAACTTTTGCTAAGCTCCACTGTGTCCACCTTAAACAGGAGGGTTCCATGTAGTAGTAAGGGAACTTAGACCATACCTATCAATTATGATAGAAACTCAGCCATCAATACATGAACTATCCAGTGAGCTGGATATATTAAAGCTTACACTGGTTTCCATAAATGAGTGAGAGAAATGGAATTAAACTAATTCAACTAGTGTAACCCACTGCCACATGGACATATAACAACATTCAAGCTAAGCAGCGTCCTGCATAGGCTTGAACAGTTTTTGAAAGTTAAGATGCTCAAATATGCAATCAGAAGGAAATAACTAGTGAGAAAAACCTAAAAGTTCTGAGCCTTTCCTTTGGATTATTTCATCCTCTATCACTAAGGACATTTGGGTTTTGCTTAAGAGCTAGATTTTTTTGTACTAAACCGTTTACTCCTTCCTGCACTCATCATGGAAGAATACCTAGCTTGACCATGCTGAGACACTTGCCTTTCTGTCTTACTCTGTTTTCTGAGTGGTTTTGAAAATGCTCCTTTAAAAAAAAAAAAAAAATCCTATCTTTTACACCCTGTAAGCTTTTTGGAACATTTAATAACGAAGGTATTAATGAAAAAATAGCTCTAAACATACGAAATTTGTGTATAAGAAGACCATAAGAGACTAAAATTACTGACATACTCTCCTCCAAGAACAGCCCAGGTAAATCCTGAAACTCTGCATTTGTCAGACACGCAGTCTGTAGCCTCTAACCAGTAACAGCAAAAATCTAATATGTAGCATATATAATTACATAAAGGGCACGTACAAACGTGAAAGACAAAATGCAACAGACTGAGTATGAGGACAATACAACCACACAAAATACCAGCGTTTCACAGACTGATGATTTTCTAATTTGTTAAAAACATTTCTTTTAAAACAAGTTAAATCACATCACACTCTGATACCTTCTGAGGCAGGGCTTGAAGGGGAACAACAAAAAAAAAAAAAAAAGTGCTGCAGTATAGAGTTCACATAAGGATTTCCAAGCATAAAAGACAGCACAGAAAAGGAAATAGAGGAGAAAAGAGCAAAAGAAAGTTCAAGTATGTTGTCTTTGAAAGAGTGAATGAGAGACAGAAGTAGGCAATTTTGAAATATATGTTACTTTACAAAAAAAAAAAAAAAGGTTCTCTTTCCACTAAGTGTTTGGCATTTTGACCTTCCATACTTTAACTTTTCACAACTTGTGTTTGTTTCCCAACGACTGCCTTTAAAGTAATTTGTTTTACTATCCTGGAAAGCATAATAGAACTTTCAAGTTCAGGCACAGCCTCCATGGCACTATAGCTTGGGGTGCTCCTCTTTTGAGGAGTTTCTTGTGGCTGTTACGCTGTACAACTTTTACAACCTCCCACTGCTAAGTTCTGTACAACTGGCACTCTTCTGAGTGTATCCTTGGTTGTCTTACAGCAGCTTTAGAACTTTGTTTTGAACAAAAAGGGTGGTTATCTGCAAGCATTTACTAAAAGGCTGAGTTTAGGCATGCGTTTATAAAACTAAGCAAATGCACAAATGCTAAAAAAATGAATTACCAACAACAAGGCTTCCAGTTTCTCTTTTCTGACAGTAGCTCCCAGTGAGAAATAACCTTTGCTGCCAGGTTAGAGCTGGAAAGTGGCAGCAATGGGAGGAGTGATGCACATCAAAGCTACTGGTGAGCAGGGCATCTGCATTCCCTTTGAAATTCTTCCCTGTTCTTCTCCAGGCACCCATAAGGGTAACTAACAGTACAACATGGGTGGCATCGAGCCCAGGCTACTACCTTCTGATGCAAGGAAAGAAAACTCTCTGTGGCCAGCACAAATAGGTCTCTGTGCATTCTTCTGTGCAGCTTGTGCCAGAGCTTAGCCACTGCCTTTCAGTGCAACTCATTGAAAGGCTGGAACAAGTTACTGTGGCCAAGCCCAGGAGACCTTAGCCACTCTGTCACTACACTTGCAGGTTATCAGGAACAACCTAGTATTCTTCTAGATGAGCTTTTACACCTAAGTTGCCTGAGTCAGTAGTTATGACCCCATGGCAGACTAGTTACTTGTTCTCAATTTCTGTGTTGCACTAAGAAGAGCTGAGAGTGGTGAGACCCTGTGGGTGAGGAGGGGAAGCCTCTCCCAGGTAGCATGGGAGCAAGCTGGGGAAGTGAGGAGTGGAGCACAGAGAGAGGCACAAAGTGGAAAGGAGGAGGGTAATCGGTCAGAGCCTGAAGCATGCAGAGCCTAGGAAACTGCTGAGATGGGCCAGGCTGCCCAAGGGGTCAGTGCCCAAGGAAACTGCTACATGCAGAAAGCCAGCACAGACTGAAATCAATCTTGGAGTCAAAGAACCTGCCTGCAAGAAGAGAGCGAGCCCTTTATAAACTCTATTTACTTCTAGTCTGTTTCACATCACTTCAAGATTTCTCTGTTTAGATAGTTATTCTAGTTTATATTCTAATAATACATGGCTTGCAGCTTAAAAGCCTTAACTATTAACTTATCTGGGGTGCCTACTATATAGAAAAGGAATAAACAGATCCAACCCAAAGCTCTGGCTGCCATGGGTTCTCTCAGAAACATAGTAAGCTTATTTAAATTGCTCTTATAACATTTTTATTTACACATAAAAGCATAAATAGGCAAGAGGACTGCACAGCAACTCTTTCTTTCCTGAAAGGAAAAAACATTTTAGAAGAGTGAAATCCTTTATACATGTATTCAGTACTCATACTTTAAATATTGTATATGAACTTTTCTATTGCAAGTTGAGAGCAGAGAGAAAAATAACTCAGCTAGACACAATTGACACACTGAAAATGAAACTTATCACAGCAAGGCAATTTTAGATGCCAAAGTGGTACCAGCAAAGAGAAAAATGGCTGGGGCAAAACAGCAGCTTGTAGGTCATCCTTTAGAAGCTACTGAAACACAAACCATGTTGAGCTTAAAGTTTCAATGAACCCACATGAAATAGAGTCTGACAGCTTTCTGGTTTTAGTGCAGTTATAAACAAACACATCCCTGGATGCTCCTTGGCTAAGCAAATGATAGTACACCTACAAAAGGAACATCTGAATATCCCTGGACATACACTCCCAGTGAGGGTTGAAATATAGACAGAAATTCATATCACAGGAGAATACGACCAAATATTGTAGAGTGCCAAACCCATGCACAGATGGTAAATGCAGAAGCAATGGCCACTAGATGACAAGATTTGCTCTAGAGCCAGTCCTCAGCTTCTGGCTATTTGTGTTCAGGTGGAGAAAAGCAGCATGCAGTAATGATTGTCAGATGAAGTATTTGGAATGGAAAAAGGATTAACTACACAGATGGTGGACTCCTCAGAATTTGTTCCCTACCCCAAGTTATCTTGCTGATCTTGTATGCCTCACTGTGAGAAAAAACCATTATTTTTTATTTTTTTTAATTAGCTTTCTTCCAGACCATACAGGAGTGTTTCAAGAGAAATCCAACTTATTGGCACATTATGGAGTTTCTCAGTGACAAAGGAGATCTATTCTGGACTGAAAACTTGTTGTTGTAAGAGTCTGTCAAAAAACATCACGTGTTAAAGACAGAGTTCAACACATCTAGCAAACATCCATGATGCTTTGACTGAATTTGCTCTACAAACATGAACTATTATCAAAGAGCACAACATGCAGCACATCTACAACCATCAGCTAACTAAACCCAAGTTCAAAAAAGTTGCCCATTTTACTGGCTTATTTCCTTCACACAGTTCTGACAGGAGGTGAAGAGCAGTCAGCCTGATCTGAAAGGGTGCAGCAAATGATACTTCCCTTTAATGAACACTTAACTTAGTGCAGCAGGGAGCAGAAGTCATCAGAGCACTTCTTACTGCCATCTGCAATGAAATCAACAGGCAATGTGAGGCTGATCTGAATACTGAACTGCACCGGGTTGAGCGCCACTTGTTCACACACTAAACAAATGAAAACAGTCCCATTTTTACAAAGGCTGTTGTTAGACTTCCAGCAACATCACCATCTCTGCAAATATTTCTTCCTGAATGCATTACTTTTATTGACTAGGAGATGAATAAGAAGAAGTAGCACACTGCATCAGTGAAGTGCTGTTTAGGTCATTCAAGAACAGTCAGCAAGTGGCACTGGCATGTATGAAAAAGCACTGTCAGAAAGACCAAACTGATGATGATAAAAGGAAAAGAGGCATCACAACATAGAACGAAGTATAAAATAGCTCTGTAATATTTAATAAATCTCTAGTTTTAAACTTTTGTTCTTTTTTTTTAGCATTTGGAAACTCAGATTATGGCCTGATGTCAGGTAAACAGTAACACTATGCAGAGCAACAGCTCTTCTGTTTCTTCCTAACAATCTATAACCCTCCCTCCAAAGACAACTACACTAAATTATGAGCAATGAACTCCAGTGGCAATAGACTAGTTTATTCTAGCTGATATCAGATCCCAAGTGCTAGAAATGTCTTAAGATGCCTTTGAATGTGCAGTGACTGAGAGACTTACATAGATTTGAATAAATAGCTACTGTTAAATATAGTAGATAGTTGAATAGGTTCAGGATTAACACTGGGATGAGTTCACTTTGCTTTAGTTTAGTTTTGGTGTGGGGTTGTTTGATTCTTTTCTTTGTTTTATGCTTTCAAGATGGAGATTTGAGTGTCTCTATGTATGATTTGATGGCAAGGTGACCCCAAAATACATTGGCATGTACAGTTTACCCTGCAGTATGGAGAAGAAAAAAAAAAAAGCCCTACTTGTTACTTAAACCAGTTCATTTCTAAGTTATATAGCTACAGCTAATCTGTTACTTCTAGTGCTTTTTCCTTGTATTCCATCAAGTTGAGAATCACTTTCTGAAAATGAGCCCCACTCTCCTCCTTAAAACTTAATTTTCCCAATAAAGAGGTTACTGACATGCTGAGAGTGGGCAGCATTGTCTCACCCACCTTGCCCTTCCTTGTCTACTCACATCTGCTGCCTCATGCACCTACTTAGAGTGCTACACACTTTTGCTTTTCTTGTCTGACATTTAACATCCTCTTAATTTCTGACCAAACATTTCAGACTGCATTTTTAAGAGAGGTACAAGTCAACTGAGTGACTGGTAGTAAGAGGTGCTGTTCCTACACCCTTCAATCCTTCCTTCTCAACAGCATGTTTCCACTTTAATCTGCAATAGCTTTGGCAATCATTAGATTCCTCCATGAGCCAAAAACATCTGATGGGCACAATAGAAAATTAACTCAGCAAAAAAAAAAAACGTGCAAGGTGTTACAGCTCACAAAAGGATCAGTTTGATACCAGTGCTGACACAAGAAAGGAAGCAGGACCAAGTACTTGGAAACAGAAGAAAAGGGAGGATCAAGCAACACTTGTTTTTTGCCTACTTAGCTGTTTGCAACAATGCACCCTATACATAGAAAAAATAAATAAAAAAAAAAAAAAAAATAAAACCAACAGTGAAATAGAGATAATAAGTGCTTATTATATTAAAGAGGGGTGCAGTGTAATAAATTTATTTAAGGGTTTCAGTTTTTTAAGGGGAAAAATATTTCCTTACATATAGAATTTCAGTGGCTTGATTTTGGACATGACTGCAAAAAGCTGCAGCATGAGAGGCAGAGTGTGACAAAAAGGTAGAAATGAAGAGTTCACATTTTTTGTGTCATGTAAGATGTTCATGTATTTCCTGAAGGGAATCACACAGAATGGTAGGGGTTGGAAGTAATGTCTGGAGATCATCTAGTCCCACCCTTCTGCCAAAGCAGGATCACCTAGATCAGGGTTGCACAGGATCACATTCAGCCAAGTTTCCAAAGTCCCCAGAGAAAGAGACTCCATAATCTCTCTTGGCAGCCTGTTCCAGGGCTCCATCACCCCCAGAGTAAAAAGCTTTTCTTCATGTTCCAATGGAACTTCCTGTGTTCCAGTTTGTGCCTGCTGCCCCCAAGAGAAAAACTTGCCTGGATCAACACAAAGCCTAAAATTCACTTCTCTCTTTCTTTCATATTACCAACCTACAAGTTTTGGAGCCACATCCCACCTCTTTCTATTACTTGCATGAAAAGTTTTAGTCTTCTGAATCCTTACTATCTGAAACCACAACAAACACGCCCTTAGCCGTATAACAAAACAGCATATTTAAGTAGTGAGGATGCAGACACTACAGAGGAAGAAGAGGAGATGGATGCTCTTCTCCCGTTCTGCCTCTGCTCAGCATGAAGATGTTCAGGACCCCGTGACCATCACTAGTATTTTTCCATTGCTCCAGTTCCCTGTTCGTGAAGCCAAATCTGGCAAACTTAATTTTCTTTAACCTTAATTAACCATTGCTTTAAATTATTTCTGTACCAACAGCTGCATATCAACATTTAATGGCTGATTTAATGATCACCCTACTTACTAACAAAGTTTTGGGGATTGTTGTCAGATATACATTGACAGATGCATTGCAGCAAAGTTTGTAAGCCTGCAAAACAACTTCATCATATCAGAGTTTCTAGCTGGTCAACATTTCCCAAATCCCTGGTTATTTTATACAAAAATCAACAGGAAATATTTCTTCATTGTAAATGAAAAACATAATGAAAACTATCCCCATTGCAATTATGTTGAAATTTAGACTGGATTTGATATGCTGGTACATTAAACATGGTAACTAATGAAATAAGGATGAACAAACGTCAGATTAGAACAGCAATAAAAATATCTAGAATGAATATCTTGAAAATCATTAGTAGAAGAATAAGTAATACAAATGCATGCTATTATTAACCACTTCTAGTAATGAAACTATCAATAATATTTAGAGACTCTGCTCCCATAATAACATTTCATAAAAATTGGAAAGCTAAAAATTGACCAGGACATCAGTTTTTAAATTTATGATCGTTTATGTGCATAACCATCATTTTTAATTCTATCCTATTAGTCAGAACAAAAGCTTCCAAGAAAATGGGTGATTTTTACCACCCAAAGCAGAACTTATTCTGACTTTGTTGAAAGCTTTCCATGATTAATTTGACACAAACTTAGAAGGAATTACAGACAGCTACAGAAATATCAATTGTTTTCTAAGTATAGAAAGCAAACTAGAGATGTACACCATTAAAACACTGAATTAGTGAAAGCTTTCTAGTACATCAGATTCAGGCATTCACTACAGAACACAAGATCTCCAAATTCTTTAAGATAATCAGGTACAAAGCAACAACCAGTAGAATTTGATAGCTACAACTCCTCACCCTTCCTCACATCCAAATAGAACAATACTTTAAAAGTCTTGGTTTTAAAAAGTTCAAAATGCCAATACTCTGGAAAACCAATGTAGCCATAGAAATTGAATCCATCTATGCAATCTATTTTATTTTCAACACTACAGTTTATACAGTGCAGAAGAAAAATATCAGCACAGAAAACTTATTTCATCTGCAATAACTCTTCCTCCCATCAACAGATTTGGTAATGATTCCATATTTAGGGTAAGAGCTTTTCCAGCATGAGATTTTTTTTTTTAGGGAGAGGGGAGTTATTATTTTAACATAAGCTGAAGCATCTTTCAGTTCTTACAGACACCGTCTTCATCATGGTGACACTTGAACACTGATTTAAAATGTTTGCTTTGCCATTAATGAAATAAGGAAGATAGTGTTTAGAATCTTCCTTTGAACTCTTGATTAAAATACATACATAAATAGATATATATTTATATATGTGAGCATTTGATGGTTTTGATCTACACTCTCGACACTTTGATCCCACTTTACTTTGAAGACTGTTCAAAACAGAAACTTCCAGCACATGCTCCAGTGCCATTATTTGCATAGGAGATCCAGAATTACTATCAAAATGTATGTCATTCTAGTACAAAGGGAGACAATTGTTTTAAATGGATTCACACTTTCACACAAAATGATAGCAATCAAGTGTTGTAGAGTCCCTTAGGCTGCATTGAATTTCTCATGTTATAGAATACATTACATCTGACAACACATCGTTTTCCAAAATTATTCTGAGGTGAGCCGAGTGGCAATGGTGATACAAGAGCAAATAGTTCAAGTCTTACCAGCCATCAACTTTGTATTATTTTCACATACCAAACATACAGATGTATGCATCAGTTCAGCTTTTCTCTAGCGCCTGACACCAAATGAAAGACTACTCATATATCTGTGTTTGTTTTTTCAAAAGCCACAGTATCAGCTGCCTCCCCTAAGAACTGCCACCACCGTTTCTGAAAAGCTATCAAGAAAACGTGGCCTCCAGTCAGTC
Organism: Merops nubicus; assembly: GCF_000691845.1. Lineage (NCBI taxonomy): Eukaryota > Metazoa > Chordata > Aves > Coraciiformes > Meropidae > Merops > Merops nubicus. The sequence continues at coordinate 81,271 of NW_008620973.1, read as the reverse complement.
CCCTAAGCTTTCAAAAGTGTGATGCACACATTAAATAGCTGTCCTCTGATTAAATGGACCTTGCTTGCCACTGCTGTGCACCATGTTTAGTGCTAAAACCAGATTTTGCATCTGGTCACGATGAGGTGATTGTGACCTTGTATTCGTGAAAACCATTCTGCTGCACAGAAAAAAAGAGTTAGCGAATTACTGTCCTTTATCTCTACACATTAATTCTATGTGATGACAGGAAGTATGCAACGAGAAGGAAAGAAGTCTGAGTACTTTATAGTTGCAAGAAAATATGAAACTCAAGTCAGACCACTGAGAATTAGTTGCAAATCCCCTGCAGGATGGACCTGTTGGAGGGGTAGGGGAAGCCTTGGTGGCAAAGAAAAGCAAGAAAAAAGTTTACATGAGAGTCAACTTATACCTCAAGGCTTCCAAGACTGTTGTGCAGGGAAACTCTATAACGCACTCCCTGACATGTGCTGAGGTATATATATTCTTTACTACGTGTTCCTGAAGTTTAGACTCCAAGAGGGACAACATAGATTAATGAACAACTTTGTTGACAATTTTACTTTTCTAAGACTGCTTTCTTCAGGTTTTGCACAAAGGTTCGGCAAGGAAAAAGTAAATTCTTCATTTAATGCCTTATAATAATATATTTATGCTTATCTCAGGCATAAGCTCTCTTTCATTCCCTTCCCACAAGAAAAAAAAAATGTGGAAAAATTTTTCTCTATACTAACCACTCTAGTAAAAGGAAAGGTAAAGCAAGTTTGTCTTCTCACAGCGTGTGCCCAAGCAGTTCTGAGAACAGCAGTGTCAGATCCTTTACAGCCACTGAGAACTACAAGGCAGTTGTGAATTGGTAACTGTACAGCCTCCCTGAGCACAGATCAGTTAAATCTATTTCATTTCAGGCTAACCTACACTATGAAACATGTAATTGGTTATGCCTTTTGCATTATTTCCAATCTAGCTCAGATTTGCGTTGTAAACAAATCAATTTGCCACTTTAATTGTTTAGCTTTGAGTCAACTTAGAGGACTGAGAGGGCAGACAAAACATAATAAATGACTTTGTGTCCAGATTTTATCACAAGGAGCTGAACTAAATAACTTATGAGCCCAGTCAGTTCTACTGAGTTATGAACTAGCTCTTCCTCTAGAGTAAATTAAAATTCTTATTGCATACAAAAAGCCAAGCGAACACATTTTATTACCGTTGCAGGGAAGTGCAGAAATAATGGAGGTAGAGCTAAGGTAAATATATAACCTGATGCCTCTCCAGTGGATTGTTTGCTAAACCTTGTAATTTTATGCGCTGGTGTTTGAATGTTGTATTTTCTGCCTGTGTATTCAGAGGGCTCAGTAGAAAACCAGAAGTTGCTGGAACATGGCAAAATGAGAGCACTGTGATGACAGAAGAAGCTACTGTAAACAAAGAATATGGCCTAAGAACAATGCCAATTTTCTGCTACGTTTTCCAATAAGCAAACTCATCCCAGTTCAGGAACAATGGGTGTTTTAGTTAGCATTTAGGAAAAGAGAAGGGCATAAGGTAATAGAAACTAAATAAAGGGGGAAATTATTGAGCTTAGATAAAATGGAAGTTGGCATTTATTCTGTGGTAGAAATTAATAATTTTAGAAATATACACTTAGCCATAATAGTATATACATACAAGGAACAGAGGAACACACACTAAATTATAACCAGAGAGCAAGGCCAATGTCCCTCAGTGGGATAAGCACACAGAGAGGAACACTTGTCATAGGCAATATGAACTGAAAAAAGGTGACTGTATCATTCTGAAGTTACAGAAAGGCAACAGACTACAATTCATTGCTTCTGGTAGCAAAATTCTTACCAATTTCAGGAGGTCTAGGATTCTCTACATGGAGGAAGTCAACTTTTGCAATAATTGAAATACATGGACTCAGTGATACGGAGACAGAACAAGCGTAAACCTTATCACTTAACAACTAAAAACTCTGACCTTTGAACAAAAAAGAATCTATCCCAACATTTTTTTTTTTCTGCAATGATTAGATGAACCTAAGGCTATCTCATGCATGAATAACAAAATACATTTTAAGTTACTAGCTAATTAATGTCAATTCAAGTGAGAAACAGAAGTGCTGATTTGAATCCACAAGGGGGCAAGACTAGTACTGATCTAACAAGTTAAATATTCAACATGGTAAGATCTTGGAAGTGACTGGACAGGATTTTTCTAGTCTAGTCTTTGAGGAGATCTTTTGAAAAAAGCATGACAGTGTAACTAATGGGACTCTGAAATACAGAAAGATCATGGTGTCAGTTCAAACTGAGCAACAGAAAACAAGCTAATCTGTAGATGACTTCAAAAATAACTGAACTGATCAAGAAGAATGCATATTAAATAAAAATATGAAAACTACATGAGCAATCAAGCTCCATTACATAAACGCAGAGCACACTTCAAAAGATTCTTATAAGTGGAGCAAATAAAAAAAAAAAAGTCAGTCTCACAAGTGGACTAAAACCCAAGCAATCCTCAACAGAAAAGAATGTTACAGAGGTCACCGTAAGGAAAATATCCACATTTAAGGAATTGCAGACTTGCTCAGTTAAGGAGAATATGAAAGCTTATACAACAGGGGTACAACCTAAAGTGGAAATTAAGAGAAAAAAAAAAAAAAAAAAAAAAGATATTTCAGGAGTGCCTTGTAAAGACTTTTCAGAAAGAGTAAACCTTTGACAATACATCAAAGGAAAAAAACAATAAGGGATTCAGAGGTACAGTTTGACAACAAAGGTGTGAAAGGTGTTCTTGAGGTGGCTAATGCCACAGAAGAGAGTCTCAGTGACTGGTCTGAATGGTTGGTCTTTGCTCAAGACATTGGATTCTCACACTCAGCTTACTCCTTGTGGCGGGAAAGCCCAGAGGAACTATATCATCTTGGTGTAAATACACGGTATTAAAGCAGATCGATAAATCAAACGTCAGAAAGTCTGGAGGGGTGAACAGCATTCACTTGAGAGTGCTGTAGAGATTCACACTGCAATGGTGTTACTGCTGGCCAAGATGCCTAACATCACTACACGTTACAGACAGCCACTGTGAATGCAACATATCTGAATTTTCAAAAAACATATCATACTTTTCTACATGAAAGTTTATTCAGGAAACATAACTGCCACAGGACTGTGGGCAAATTTCTTTTACAGACTGAAATCCAGCTCGAGGACAAGAAGCAAAAGGTGGGTTGAATTGATCACTTTTCAGGTTTGAAGAAGGTCAGCAATAGGATCCCAGAGATAATTGCTAGGATCACTTCTATTCAACTACAGTTAATAATTTCAACATTAAACAAGCTGTTCCAATTCATCAGTCATCAATGAAAGGACATAAACAGTGCAGCTAAACTCTTTCAGCTGGTCAGTCTGTCAGTGACAAGGAATACCAGCAGAACCTTTGCAAGCATGTGTTCAAAAATATAGGAAATCAGTTCATTATAGAGGAATATATTCAGCGAAAAGAGCCGAAGCTAAACATACATGATGCTTACCTCAAAAAGGGAAGTCAAGACACAGAAGGGAGATCTCAAAGTTGTCCTTGGCAAACTGCTCTTTCCAGGTAAACAGGCCCGATGCACAAAAGGAGAAGAAAAACAAACCAAAACAAAAAACAAACACTAACCAAACAAAAACAGAGAGACTTTGACTGTTATTAGAAATGATGCAAAGAATAAGACAAAGGGATCCGTGTGTTTCCACAACTTTAATATAGATTTTAATGCTGGTCAAAGTCAGCTCAGAATCATGCAGCAGAGCTGGAAAAAATACATAGGAACCAACTATAATGTTCAAAGGGTTGGAGCAGCTGCCTTAAGGGGAGAGTGTGAAAAGGCTGGAGAGAAGTCCCAAGGGAGAGATGATAAAGATTTACAAAATCATGCAAGCTTTATGCAGAACTGCATTTCCCCAGCTCTTTACACCACAGCTAGAAGGCACTTGCTGAAACTAAAAGGGGATTCATTTTAAAAAGATAAAAGAAAGCACTTCACATAGTGGATATTAAACTTCTGGAATTTGCTGCTATAGGAGGCTGCAGAGGAAGATATTATCAGACAGTTCAGGAAGGAGTTAGACAAATTCACAGGGTCCAGGTGCTTAGATCAAGACTCAAAGGACTAAAAGGATATGAGTGAATACTAAAAACCAGGGTCTCTGATGTCCCTGATACAACTCCAAGTGCTGAGGAATAAACTTCACAAAGTAGGCAGGCTCACAAGCTTTGCCTTAGGTGGCATGTCTTTCTCTAATTACTGGATACAGGCAAAAAAAATTCTGTCCCAGAAGTAAAAGTCTTTGGAGAAACATACTTTGTAAACAAATTCAACTTTAATTCTCCCTGCATTTTAATGAAAAGGAGAAAAAATTCCATAATCCATTTAAGAACTTGGAGCACATACTGTGATACACAGTCTCATTTCATATTGGGCATTAGTGATATCATCAACATAGCTGAATCACTTGTGCCACCAGACCAGCCAATGTTTGGGCTTTGTGGTGGGTGTTTTAGAACAAGACTCTGCTGGCTTTCACACAACCTACTTCAATGGTGGGGTGAGAAAGAGCAACTTTTGCTGGATCCACCACCCCTCTGCTAAGGATGGAAGAAGGTCAGCAATAGGATCCCCAGAGATAATTGCCAGGATCACTTCTATTCAACTATAGTTAATAAATTCAACATTAAACAATATATAGTGTAGTCCTCATCAGACCAAATGTGAGGAGGAACACACGCTAGAACTTGCTCATGCAACTAGTCTGAGGAAGGAAATCTGTAAATCAGGAAGAAGCCACTAGTACAGACTTAATACAGAGTTTTAATCAGTCTTGGGTCTTTCATCTTTCACAAAATCAAAAAGAGGATAAAGGTTTCCCTCTCAAAAAACAGCTAGGTAGTTTGGAAGGTAGCCTGTATAGTCAATCATCTTGTCTGCTCACTCAAGAAAAACACCGCTGCGCTTTCAATGCCACTAATCTAGGACTGCAAAGCCCACTCTCTGCCAGCCATTTAGGTCACTCCTTTTTGGCTTTGAAATTCTTCAATCTATCCATGTTGAGCTGTTTCCTCATTCTTATTAGCTCACACACAAAGTTATGTTAGCTGTGCTTATATTAATTACTTTGGTGTTTCCTAAAAGCTGGTGTAAAGGAAGCTGAGCTATTCCTTCAAAAATTCCAGATGCAGCATCCATCAGAAAAATAAACAATTACCTCAGAAAGGAAGAATCTCAGTTCAATCAGTTTCTATTCAGGCCTTGCTCAGAAAAATTCAGTCTCAAGTAACAAGCCAACTCCAGGAAACACTAAGAAATAAGCAGGGATTACAGTCTCATACAAGACACTTTTCCATTCTCAGGTGCCCCATTAGTCATTTCTCCCAAGTCAAGATTTCATATTTAACCATTTTGAAAACATCAAAGAAGAATTGTCTTCATCATTTTCATCTTGAAGGTATTTTGTACATACTAGCAAATTCAGACCTGGCATAAAATGTGTGTTACTTCATTTCCTGTCCCAAATTTCCATTTGACATCATTTTTCCTTATAGCCCAAATTAGTACAAGGGATCAAAAATGTCACAAAGAGCTGTTCTCCAACCACTACGTGGCTACCACCACCATATATTGCATTATCAATAAAATGGGCTAGTAATAACTGTTATTTCTAAAGAAGAGTCAAATAAGCTCTGTTTATAGTACAGCCAGCATCAAGATGACTTTACTAATAGGTAACAAATTGCCACTCAGATCTGAGCCAGCTGTCTAGCTGAAAACTGGAATCATGCATTGATGTTCTGGAGCACGTACTTTTATGAAACGTTGGCTGAGTGCAGCACTATTTATATGCAACTCTTCTGTGTGCTGCATTCGAGATGAAGTGATAGCTGCCATCTTAAAACAGCTGTAAAGTCACCTCTGCCATCAAATCATATAAACTGGGGTATTTTTTTAAAAATTTATTTTGGTTTTAATTAGAACAGTGACACCTTACAGTTCAAAATAAGCAGGTATGCCAGTCTACCATTTAACACAGCAACCTTCAGAAAGATTCAGTCAGGCCTTAAAATTATTCCACTTCAATTGGCTTATACCAGATTTGCAATGACAGAAACATGGACACTTTCTGAGGCTCTCCCATCTTGATGTTTGTACAGCCTGATAAGGGGGGGTAGGGGTGGAAAGCAGAACAGAAAGGGCACTTACTTCTTGCCACTCACCAGCAGCTCAAGCTGACTGCATGCTGGCAGATTTTCATTTTCCAAGTCCATAATTGCCTGCCCCAGTTACATCTTTCTCAGAGGCCACCCTCTTCCCCACAGATGCCTAAGCAGAGTTATCAAGTTGAAAGGCAAGTGAAGGGAACAAAAAGCACCAAGTTTGACTGACTCTCCTCACACCTCCACCTGAATGCAGATTTTTATCTTCGTTATCTCTGTCAGACTTGTAGGTGCACAGCTTCCTCCCTCTGAAGCTTCTTCATCCATTCCTCCCACAAGGAGATAAC
>NW_008620973.1:69375-74689 GCF_000691845.1 Merops nubicus | reverse complement strand
CCCTACACGCAGCCCCTGCAGTTGGCAGTCCTGATAAAGGATGAGCCATCCTGCAGCAACCTACCATGTACCAGGCTGGAACGAACACTGATGTGCCTCCATCTAGCAGGAGACACAGTACCTCCTCCATTTTCACAAGGCAGACCAATAAAGCAGAAGAAATACACAGCAAACTCATTTGTTACCCTTCAACACTAGTTCAGGCTTTTTCCTGGTCCCCAAGTACACAGTTGTGGAAGTTTGGTTTGTGATGTAGACACTTTTCATTGCTTTCTGAATAATTAAAATAAAATTAAATTAAAAAAATTAAAAACCTTTAGGACTGTTCAGAGTAGAAATTTCTAGTTTCAGCAGATTTCTTACATCTGAGGATCAAACCAAAGATATCATTAAGGTTCCTGTCAAGCATATGACTTGGGGGCACAAGCCTAGAGAAGAACAAACAGTCCTCTGAAACACGGACACAGACTGTCAACCACAGCAAAACATCTTTTCTTCTAAAAATGCTTTCATTCAAGTAACATGATATGTAGACATATGTCAGTGACATTACAGGCATAAATCAAAATGAAAGGCTAAGACAGCCTGGAGAAACTACACTGGTTTAGTAACTGGTGAGGGTCAAAGGGGTTACAGATACGCTGCTGGCTTTCCACACGTATGGCTCCTGTTTGCCAGAGGAAGACAGCTCCTGGCAACCCACTCACTTTTAATGAACTTCATTTAAGAAAACAACTGTTCTCAGAGAACGTGGCCAAAAAATGGGTTGTCTGTTCACATTACTATTTTAGCATTCCCAAGGAAGTCGCATGAACTAAGAGCTTCACAGAAAGAAAACATTTCCTGACTAAGAAAAGATAGTGACATTGCTCTCCATCCATGGACTGGACTCTAAGCCCTTGCATATCTAAATACTCTGCTGCAGCCCACAGACTTCCTTTTGATCTCTACTGATTGTAAGATTTTCAGGGTAAAAGGGGCACATTTTTGGAGTGCAGTAGCGTGTATCCTCACTTCTTCTGTTTCTCTTCTTCCCTTTGTCATGATCATCATCTTTGGCAAAACAATGCTTTTCCAGCATTAATACAGGCCAGGAGTTTAATGACATTTATTTTTTGCCTTTCACAGAAAAAAAGAAAAACAAAAAGAAGCTGGAGTATACTAAAACTAAGACTGGCCCAAGGCTAACCAAGCCTAATGGAGGAAAGCTAAAGCAAAGGTCCCACAGGAGGTCACAGTTAAGCACTAACAGTTTTGCATGCATTTAAAAAATGCAGACAAAGCCTTGTTCAGGTGTGACTTGAAGGAATTTCACCCACTCCTTACAACTGTAAAAGTACGCATTTTACCAGAAAATTCACAGATTTGGTAATGAATTGGCTATTCCTCACTAAAACTGAAAAATCAGCAACCAATCTTGTTCCTTCTGTGATGCTATGTGATGCTTCTATTACTGGCAGTAACAAAAGAGATGAAAACAAAGGCAGATAAAATCCAATACAGTTCACACACCTTGTCTAAAAAGCTACAGAATGTTATTTCATGTTCACCAGAACACATCTGTGCTGGGTGTAGGTGTCCAGGTAGTGGTGTTAAGGGGCTGCAGGATGGCTTCTATGAGAAGCAGCCAGGGCTGTCCCATGCCAGAGACAGATGGTTCCAGCCAACTCAGACCCACCGCACGGCATGGCTCAGCCCCTCAGCTGAACTAATAACGTCTCAGAGAAAGTGTATTTAAGAAATTGCAAAAACACCACACAGGCAATGAGGAATGGAGAAAAAGTGTGAGAGAAACAGCTCTGTGAACATGAAGGCCAAAGAAGGAGTTCCAGGTCCCCAAGCAGACATTCCCTTGCCTCTGGGGTGGACTATTAAGCAATAGACATTCTCCTGCAGACCCTGAAGAGGACCAGACCAGAGCATCCACCTACACTGCATCCATGGAGGATCTAAGTTAAGCCTCAGAAAAAGGGGAGGAAAGAAGCTGTTTAATTTTTGTCATTGTTTTTCACCATCCAAATCTATTTTAATTGGCAATAAATCAATCTTTCCCAAGTGGAATCCATTTTGCCGATGGCAGCAGTTGACAGGTGATCTCCCTATCTCTATCTCAATCCATGAGCTTTGTTGTCTTATTTTCTCTCCCTGTCCTGCTGAGGAAGGGGCAGGAGAGTGGCTGGGTGGGCAGCTGGCAAACGTCATTGTACCGCCGTAACCATACTTCCATAGCAGCTAATCTTGAGACTTTCTAAGTATATCTTTCCAATGAATTGCAGATCAACCTGAGAGCTTCTGTTTAGTGTTTCTTTGAGTTTATTTTTAAAGACAACAAAGGAAAAATGGATTTGAAAGTCCACGTCATTAACAACCAATATACTATCCAAGTAGCAAGTAAACCACCTATTCACAGAAATATCTTTTTGTTAAAGATATATGAAGGTTGGTGGTGTAAGTGACGTGCAGTCTGACAGCATTCAAGCTATTTAACTCACCTCATTCACCACAAGACCTTGACAAATCCATCTGTTTTCTGCTCACAACTTTTTCTTTTATTCACACTAATAAAGGAGTCAAATTCGAGCTATTTTAGGCACTTAAGGGACTTCACTCAGCAGTAATATTCAGTATTTAGAAAACAAGCCACAACATTGTTAAAAAATAATGATCTTTGTGGTTTTATAACTTGGCAAGTGCTTAAGCATTTAAAATGAATAAAAATATGCAGTATACAAAGTACTGAGGTTCCTGAAGGTTAGTTGTTATTTTACAGCAAAACTGTGGGGAAGAGGTGAACTTTCAACTGTGATTTTGGTTAACACACTCAATAAACAATCAGAGTTCAAGAAAAAAAAAACAAAAAAAAAAACACTCAAGGAAAAAGAAAATAATTTTAAAATCTCACCATTTCCCTGAGCTTTTGCAGGAGTTACACACACACAAAAAGAAACCCCTAAACAATCAAACAGCTGTGAAATATCACATTTTCTTCAAACACAAGAGAGGCAAATATGGAAATAATGCCTTTGCAACAGTTAAGTTACTAAAGGCATTTAAAATGAAAGAGAGACTCAGAAGCAGCAGAGTATGATGTTTAAATGCTTCCTGTCAGGTCCTTCTCCCCACTCCCCATTTTCCACAGACATCTGCCACCTCTCTACCTGACCTCAAAATTATGTTTCTAGGGGTCTGATAATAAATTTTGTATTCTCCTTGCTCTTCCATTTTGTCGGCTGATGTTTATAGGAGATTTTACTTGTTAACAGAAGCCAACATCTAAAACTCTTACATCCTTCTAATCTTCACCCATTGGTACCTTCTCCTCAAACCTCAGCATTTGCCACTATGAGATAGACTACTCCTCAATATTCATCCACGCTGCCATCAGAGATGTACCTAAAGAACTTATTCAAAAACTAGCTCAGGATCTGCTAGCAGGGTGGCTGTGAAAGTACAAAACTCAGCACAGGATGCAATACCCAGCTGCACAGGGTCAGGCTGTTAGCTTTCTGCACTGGCAAAAACCCTCCAGCTACTCTTTTTAAGGCAAGCTAAGCATTTCTGAATGAGCAACAGTCACAGTAGGGACTGCAATGTAGATATACTCCAAGAAATGGTACCTGAAAAGATTTCTCCTCAGAGAAAAAAGGCAATTAATTCCCTAAACAAAATGGATCCCTGAGGATCTGTGCAAAGGTCAGGAAGTTTTCTCTACTTTAATGCTGTCCACAGCACAATAACATCAATAAGGAACAAGTTCTCAACAGCTGCCACAGTTTCAGAGGGGTTTGTGTGTCACAGAAACAGAAAATTTGTTTTATAAAACTGTTCTAAATATACATTCATTAGTGAACCAGCAAAATTTCTGCAGCTGGGGAAGAGACAGTGTTTTTGAAGATCAACTGTTCCATTTCCCTCCTGCGGACACGCGTACTTACCAGTGTACTCTCTAAAGACAGGCTGGAGATGATGACAGAAGCATTGGGCTTCACCAGTGGGCACCCAAACTTCTTTGCATGGGAGACTTTTGGGAAGTTCAACTGGAAGGTGCAAAAGGACAAGAGAGGTTTTACTATGTGTTCAAACAGTTCCTCTGGAGGACACAACCACAGGTCACACTTAAGCCAAAAAAAAAAAAGGTTTCATACCAAAGATAATGACTATACAGAGTAGGAAAAAAAAACCAAACCCACCTATACTAAAAGTAGTGATTGTTCTCTAAGTTGCTGGAACCAGATATTTCATACAGTTGCTACCACATAAAAATAAATCCAAAGCATTCTATATATTCAAAATGCATATAATAGAACTGAAAAAGATCGTCTTGATGCAGCATAATACACAAGTATCTGCAAAAAAACAATTGTGTGGTTTTTCTGCCTCCTGGGTAGTTAACACTGCTTTTAATTTCATCTCTGTCTTTTCACATTATCATCTGTGGAAGCTCGTGGCCAAGAGTTTGCCCTGGTAATAGCTGACTGTTCTCTTTGATATCATCACTTCTTGCTCTTTATGGACAGGCCAATATTCATTGTGATTAGCAAGGGACAGCCCTGTCTATCCAGATTAGTCATGAATACTTAGCAGTTCACTCCATGCATCATCACTAATTGCTGTAAAAGAAAATGTCTGCATTTCTTTTTTAAACAAAAACGACCATAATTTTCACTCTCCAAGGAAGACAAAGCTTTGCTTGTATTCACCACAGTTGATGAAAATGTTTCTACCAGTAATTCCAGGAAATAACACCTGATTGGTCAGCTTTTTTTTTTATTTTTTGCCTGAGATTTAATGTTCCATGTACCTGTACTAAAATATTACCTTCTAAAAAACTAAGAAACCTGTCAAGTAACTCATAGTTGTTCTAGTCCTTAGACATGCATTCCTAGATGATAATTCTAAGGAAAGTTTAGTTAAGGCAAGCTAAACTTTAGAAAGTCCTCCTACCATGGGAAGGAGTGTGGGTGAGTGTGTGTCTAGTCCTACAAAGATATAAAGATATTATTTCTATTTCCAGTTTAGTTCATATTCTTAAAAAAACAAAACAACCAAACACACATTTAAACAGGATAGTTTTATCTTCCCTCACATTTGGATGGTCTCTCTGTGAGAAATTTGTTTTTTCCTCAAAAGTCACATTTATAGCATTATCAATTCTTTTTCTTGTCTTTAGAGACATTGATAAAATAAGTTTGGTTTGGGAAGAATGTTTTGTTCATTTTTGTTTGTTTGGGGTTTAACTGACCTATGAACTCTACCCATAGTCATGTTCCTAGTTGTGTTTCTGTTGGTGACTGACACGCTTAAGGGAAAATGT
>NW_008620973.1:66451-69344 GCF_000691845.1 Merops nubicus | reverse complement strand
AAAATAGTGTTGAGCTGATAGTGTTTTAAAAGATTAATTTACAAATATGACATTTTACATCTTATTCATTACAATTAAAAAAAATACACTATGTGTAATCATTGCATAAATCAAATACTTACCATTTTGCCATAGGATAATTATTTTGTGCCTAAGAACACTTTTTTTCCATCAGATTTTTTCCTACAATGAAAGAACAATTGTGTAACATTGATATACAAAATTTTGTCTGCAAAAAAAGTGCTACCGACTAATAAAACCTTCACCAAGAGTGATTATTCTTCTATTGGACAACATTAGAAATCGCATTCCTGAAATGAAGGAAAAGTAAAGGGAACAAAGTATGGCATGTGAACAAGTTGAAAAAGAAGACATTGTAGAACCATCACTGATTTTACAGATACTAGGTTTGATATAGTCATGAAGACAAGGAAATGGAAAGTTTCTTGCTAGTTTGACACTCATGCCCCTCTGCTATCCTTCCTTTGCCACAGCTACCAGACACCACGACCATGTCAGCTCAAGCCAGAAACTCCAGTTCAGGCTAAAGCTCTCTTTTGGGGTTCATTTTGGCATGAAAATAAACTCTGATCACAGAGCTGATCTTATCCAATATGTCCTTTCAGTCATCAGTTGCTCTCCCTAGGTCAGTAAATAGTACAGTACAGAAAAATAAACTCCGAAGAGATCATCAGTAAGTACTTAGGAACTAGTTTTATTTTGCTTTAGTTTATTTTTTTAGGGTTTGTGTGGAGGTTTCTCTTTTATGTTTTGTTTGCTTATTTTAGACTAGCTCTAGCCTGGTCCCATGCATTGTTTGCTAGCTAGCAGTTGAGGCATGCTAGGTGCACTCCTGGAGTGCATCTTCCAGTTCAGGCTCATGCAAAAGGAATTCAGTTCTTACAGTCTGAAATGGTTTCAAAATACAAAGCAAAGCAGAGCGAATGGGGACAGCTGAGGCATCCCCTTCACAAATGTGTTCCTTATCTAACTAAGACGCCTAAATAGATGCACTCAGGATGAGTTAAAAAAAGAAGCCTTCAGTTTCTATGAAAGTAAAGTAGATTTACACACAAAATAATTAAAGTCGAGAAAGTTTTTGAGTTGCATATGATCAGTTACTGAGGAGTTAGTAAAGCACCTTCTGTGAAGACTTTTTTTAGCTTATCTTTTTGTTGAACATCTGGCCGACACAACAGAGAAAGGATACTTCTGAAAATATCCTCAATCAATACACAAACACCTAAAGAGAACATCTAAGGAGGATTTACATGTTCTATTTAAAGTTGTGACCTGGAGCTGTCACCATTTAATATTCACCATACACCATTTTGATTACTATTGTCAGACTCCATGAGGAAGATAGAAGCCAAGCAAGCAGAATATTTAAGATCTTTCTGCTGCTCTTCTGCAAAACTGGTAATGAAATCAATCTGCTAAATAAATAACTGCTAATTCATTCCTGTACACTCATTACACTGCACTGTCACTCTAACACCTATATACTATGTAAGTTTTCTTGTGTTCTTACTTTGCTACACATTTTTCCAGGAGACACAATGTGAGCATGATTCCATATTCCTAAGCCTTCATGGAAGTATCATCATATACACTACTGTTACTGATAAGACACATTGTCTACAATAATAATTTGTAAAGCAGGAGGTAAAAGTTAACAGAAATTCAAAGTATTGAGGTTTTTGCAACTGCTTCCATGTTGATTATGCTAATCTTCTATGCTGTAAGAACTGATCTAGTGCTAAAATGCAAGATCTGATGCTAAAATACTAGCTGTTCTCTGAAACTGATCTAAATTGCATACTTTCTTGTGAGAGTCTATGCAGAAACTTAAACCTGTGCATAGCTAATACAAACTGTAACAGGACATAAAAGTCCCCATGCATGGACCAGTTTGAAGAATCAGTGACTTAGATTAAGGGAAAGGTGCTATTTTTCTATATCTGTGAGTGTAGCCCCTTAAAAACAATAATTTTCCTATAAAATCTCTTCTTGCTTTCTCATCTCAAGAGTTCCTAAATGGCTAAACTTGAATTAAAGACATGAGATTGAAAATACATTTTCGTCTGTCAATCTAAAACGTATTCTAGTCATCTGGAAAGTCTTAATTAAGGACATATATCTTCAGCTTTCTTTTTTTTTTTTTTTTTTGTTTGTTTTTCTAGTAACTACCATGTGAGTATTATTTTAAGACATTTTCATTGTGAATATTCTGGTCACGACACACTGTAAATTCAGGAGTAAGGATGTCTGAAAATAAAATTCGGTAAATAGAAAGCTACAACATCACTTCTGCATTGTTAATAGTAAGCTCAGCCTGCACTTCTTGCAGGAGAGAAAGCTGGAGTAAGTGTGAGACGTATGGCACATATGCACACTCCTACTTACCTGCCACCAGCCATCAGGGTCTAGACAAAAATAACAGGTACAACCTTCAACTGGTTGCTGACAATGACACTCTTATCAGGCCTTAGATCCACTAATGAATACAAACACTCAGAAGCCCAAAACAAAGGTGTCATGCTAACAGTCCAGGTGATTTTGACTCCTATCATTTCTCCATTTAAGGATAGAAAAAGCTCAGTAAGAACCAGTGGATATCCAAGACTGACACCATATTGTCTCTGCTCCACCTGTGGAAATTAAGCTGTGCTTTATCAGCTGATTATACAGGCAAACAAATGTCCAGGGCACCTCTGCTGGGACTGTTCTTAGCTCTAAAGCACAATTATTATTAAACTATCGTTACAGCTGCAGGTCTGCTTAAAATGCTTGTGGCCTTTTGACTAGCCAGGGTACAACTTTGGTGGGTTTGGAGCTACGGAGTCAGCAGTAGAGCCACAGAGATCTCTTGGCTGGGAACAGCTAAGGGGAA
>NW_008620973.1:0-66420 GCF_000691845.1 Merops nubicus | reverse complement strand
TCTTTCCCTCCTTCCCTCACTATGCCTTTTCTTTCTACATCTGAGGGGAGAAGGTCACCTCCTTCCTATTGCCTGCACGCACAACACACATTTATCATGTTCAAGACTTCCAAACAGGGAGTACAACTCTCAGTTTGTCTCACCAGCTGACTCTCATGCTGAGAGGAACTGCTCTTTCTGACAGCTCTGAAATCTAGAGGTGACTTTTTTTTTTTTCCCTGCCTCATGTAATAAGATTGGCAAAGTGCCATCTGGCATCCACAGATCTGATCTGGGATTTAGATTCCAATTCTTGCACAGTGGGGGAGTTCCAGTAACGCTGGTAGGTTAGAAAGAGTCAAACAGAAATCCTTGTAAGTCAATAAATTGCCTGGTCATAGCCTGAAGTAGGAAGACATACATCCTGTGCTTCTAGCAGTTCTGTCTGCTCTCCAACTCCTGATTTTGGGGCTTCCAGTCAAGGCCCCTCAGTAGAGCTGCAAATGCAAATGAGGGTCTGCCTTCACACCCAAAATTTCCTAGTAAATCAAGAACCATCGGAACATCTCCAATGCAATAGTGCCAGGTATTTTGCAGTGTACATTCAAGTCAAATCCAAAGGTATAAATGAAGTTATAGCTTCCCTACATAACCCTTATTATCTCTGGTACAGTAGGTACTGATGCAAGATAAAACAGCTAGCGACAAAAAAAGAGTCTCTTCATATTTCTATAGTTCACCAAAATGTTCTAGAATTTAAAAAAGATTGTTTCCATACATATTTTGAGACCTTTTCACATAAATTGAGTGACTTCAAACTAAATTTAAACAAACACATGAAAAATGAACTTCACAATTGACTCCAGTTGCCCTTAGAGACATTTTGTTACTTCTCTTCAGTGCCAAAGAAATGTTATATGCCCCATTACAAAATCCCAAGGGAGACGTGATGCTCTAGTTTTTCACAAGAAAAACTAGACAAGGTCACATACATAGAGAGAATAAGGGCTAACAGTGAAATATATGGCTATAAGAGACTAAGTAACTAACAGAACAAACCATGGACTCTTGCCTATGCTGTGAATTTTGTGGCGCTGGCATATGCCACTATCTTCCCATAAAAGATGAAATATAAATCTTCTTAATAATGAAGACAGTCTAAAATTCACTGGGAGTGGGGCACCGTATAGCAATTTGCACTGCTCGCAATAGTTTTAAATATCTTCCTCCAGGTTAGGCTTTCATAATGCACAGCGAACTCACATTGGCTCTGGAGGGAATATGTGACTTGAACCAAGTCTGATTTTAGTGAATTCATTTCTGTGACAAATAACCCAATTGAGTATAATGGCTCTGTGAAGCTGCCTAGAGTAAAACATATGAGTAAGTAAGTGATTGCATGATTGAGGCTTGAGACATTAAGAAACGTACTGCTGCTACACAGTAATAGCATCATTAATGCAGCCATTTATTGGTTTATTTTTACTTAGAACAGGAAAAAATGCATTGCCCTTCTGAGACCATGAGAAATCAATACTTTTTCAGCTTTTAATAACCTGATCTCAACCCATTGCTATACTGCAGTGAAATCTGTTGTGGGTATATGACGCCATTCATTCTCTCCACAATATTATTTGCATTTTAACAGACACAAAGACTTCAGTGAAGCAATAATTAAACCTATGCTACACTCTCCAAAATGAAAACTATATATATTAAGAAGCCTAAAAAGTTCTTTTAACACTTCTACCATTTTCATCATAAACAAAACAGTCACCAAAACGTACATTGTACAATCACCGACTCACAACAGCAATAACCTTCATATTAACAGGGTGTCATTTGCTACACTTAAACTATAAAAGTGCCAAATATCACATACACATAAATGTATGCCAAATCAAATGCCATAAATGTTTCTTGAACCTGCTGATACTCAATGTTGAGAAGATCCGCTGTTACATATTAACATTTTTACAAATCATTTTTCCTGAATATAAGTATATTGCAAATAGAGAATGGCAGGACTTAGGACCTCGATTATGACTTTAAGTCTCAAGTTCCCTGACCAAAGCTGTGAGAACAAGCAGTATCTTGGTAAAGAAACTTTGTTATGGACCTTCAAAGTGAAAGAGGCATCACTGACTCAGTAGGAGCAGCTCTTTCAGAAGCATTATGCCTCCAGGAGGGAGGGCAGCACTCCTTAAAGGAAGAAAGAAAGGGATAAGTAAGGTCAGTGCACCTCACCATTCCTGGCCACCAATGCCAAAAGCTTCAAAAAGTAATTTACATTTAATTTTATTTGAAAGCCTCCTTATTCATTATCATTCTCCCAAGAGCTGGGGTGGAACTCAAAACAATATCATGTGTTAATCCTTGAAGGGTTCATATGTGAAACTTTTGCTTTAGGGTTATTCAGTTTTAAAAGCTGAAACCTGTAAATAAATCAGTAGGAATTGGCCTCATCTGGCTTTAAAAAGAACTCATTTGCAGTAAATATAATTCAAAACAAATTGTTTGAAAAGCAACCATTATTTCACTGAGTAGAATAGAATAGCATTCTATGTGCTATAAGCACTTAGTACCTACTGTTAGTGGTGTTTTATCTTGCTCACAGCTTTTATTTTTGATTTACAGCATAAGAAAACATCTTTGCTTACATCCAGTTCATTCTTCCCTTCAGTCAAGTCCATAGATGTCTTACTTGTACCTAATATTTTATCACCATTTTTATGATTCACATAGTATGAGACCAAAAGAATTAGGTAGCTCTTTAGGATTTTCTCATCTGTTGATGTTGTCTGAAATTTTTAATATACAGATTCAATTTCCCTTTGTGCCTTCCGGTTAAGATCTGACACCCCAGAGAATGTAACTGGACAAATTCATTCTGGCCACTGTATCAGATTAGGAAGTTTCCAGTGCTGTAAGACTCACCAACCAAAAGGAAGTCTCTGGGACACCAAATGGGCAGAGATAGTGCTGCAGGAAGGTATTTCAAAAACTGAGCCAAATAGGAAGAACTTGATTCATCCCAAAGACATTAAGGTTGCTGGTACACTGCCCAAACATATGTAATATTATTTTTTTTCCCAGACAAGTTAAGAATACTTCAGCATCATCAGTTTGTAATTGAACATCACTCCATCAACGAGCTTCGGCAGACAAGTTCAGCATGTCAGCTTCTGTGAATCCTAAACCTTGGTGCTAGGGAGTTGCATAAAGGGGATTGCAGCTGACATAAATAGCGAACCACTATGGCACTGAAATAATTGCAAATTTAAAATGTAACAGGAATGATGGAATTGAGAAAGCCAAGAAAATATAGCTATCTGATGCTTTTCATTTGCTGCTTAGACCGGGGCTTTTAAAGATAGCAACTGTTTTCCACCTGCCTTTGCAACTTGACAGTAACAGTGGTTCTCCAGTGTGGTATTGAATTAGGAGGCATTTTGTTTGTATTGTTAGAGCCTTAATTGAAACAGTCAGAGAGAAATGTTTTGTTACAGAGAAAGAAAGGACTTTTTTAATAAGGCTCTAAGGAGACTCAGTTTTAATGATGCTTAACACAATGTTTTAAACCACACAGTACATCTACACGCTATTTCTTGTTAAATGTCGGTTATTTAACAGCAGGCTGGCACCAGATTGCCTGCTGTGGGTAGTTAGGGTTGGCTCATACAAGTTCTGACAGCCTCAACATTGATGAAAGACAGCGTCAATTTTAATTCTTACAGTATTTCACTTCTTGACACTTTCTTTCTCAGACTACTATTTATAACAGATGTTTTTCACATGGCAGTAAGTCTAAACACAAATATAATCAACTGCAAAGCTGTATGTCCTGACGTCACCTGAAACATTAGGTATGAGACCAGGATTACAAAAGGTAGGTACACCTGCTCCTCACAGGGATTTAACACTCAGGGCTTTTGACATGGGCATGAAAATATGGCTGAGACTAGCCATTAAAACCTTAATGCTACAAGTCAGCAGTTGAAAGGAACAAGAACAATACATAAAAAAAGTCCAGCAGATTATTAGTAAGTTAGCTTGTATTTATACGTATGTTAAGAATAATAGACATTGATCAGGCAATTTTTTTTAAAAAAGCATGAGTTTTCAATTAAGTTGTTTAGCCACATTCCAGTTATATTTCAAACCAGTTGACAACCTTTGTTTTTCAAGAATTCTTTTTTTCCTCCTTTCTCCAACTTGGGGAATTTTCACATTTTTACTTAGGATAACACACTGGGTTTCAGGGTGTTTATTGTTGTGGGATGGTGTTTTGTTGGATTTTTTTGCTTTTTCCTCAAAATGGACACTCCAGATTCTGTCTCAGATGAAGACAGAAATTTTATCTGTAGAAGATTAAAAGAGAAACGAAATTTAATGTAATCCATTACAAAATTACAGAGAATTAAAATTTGAATCCTTCCCCTTTATATGCAGAGCTGTGGCAAGCAAATTTTAAAGCAAGCTGGTTTTAAAAATCAAAACTGTCTCATTGCCAAAATATACTTTTACGTCTAGATAAAAAAAGGTGAGAGTTCAAAGAGTAATTGCACCTCATGGACTGAAAAGTTGAAAAATGGATACTCATAAAAGCAACAGTGACAAAATGCTTTTCTTTGCAGTCTTGAACAGAAAGAAATACTCAAAAGTTTTGTGTTAGTTTTGATTTTACCCCCATAGTCCATTTCTTAAAAGCAGGTATACCCAAAAACGTTGATAAGGTGACTCAATCAATCATGAGACATAATAGAAACAGTAAACAAGGTTGTCTAACCAGAGTGTTAACCTTCAGGAAGGAGGTAGAAGTAATGAAATAATCTAAATCCCCCAAACACATCAGTTGGCATGCAAATCTAATAACCAGTTACTTCATTATTGATGCTGACATTCCTTTTGGTGCTCCAAGAGGGGAATTTGCATTTTGTGGTATAAGAACTATCTACAGGCAGTATACAAAATGAAGTAAAACATCTAAAAAAATTCCAGCAATTGTCAAAGACTTGCATAATGAGCTAAACACAACATAGAGTAATGAAAGAAAACATCTCAGCTTACATAACCAAGGTCATAGAAAATACTTTTTGCCATGGTATCTGGGAAGTAGAAAAAAAAAAAACGCATTTTAATAAGACATCGAAAACAAAGAATTCTTTCTAGATGACTAGAAAACACACACAAGAAAAAAAAAAAACCACAAACAAATAAAAAAAAAAAAAAAAAGGAAAAATAATAGCCAAACTTCTTCCTACAGTATGTAAATTACAGAATATTTGTCATTCTATGTATGGAAGACAGAAAAATAATCTCAGTCTAGAAGCCTGCTAGACCATGTAGCACACTACTAGGCAAATGCAGTGTTTCCAGTACTTGACACTTGTATACACCAAAATGTTTAGCAATGAAAGACCACAGCTGTCTGGGTGGGCCACATGTTTGTAGATGTACACCTAAATGGAACAAGTTGCTCCTGAAAAGGCAACTAAAAAAATCTGACTTGAAGTGCATTACCTACCTGACAATATGAACAAACTACAAAGCAGCAGAACTAGAATGGAGGATAAAACCTTGTGTGTCCACCTTCAAGGAATTCTTAAGTCAAATGTCCATGCAACAACTACACACAAGACCTATTTAACCCTTCTCAAGCATTACTGTCTTCATACTTGCATAAATACACAGAGATCAGAGGTGTTAAGAACATCCAGGTTGCGTTACTCCATTCTTTCAAAATGCCTTTTTTCTAGCCTTCACATCTTTTAATGCTTGCAATAGTTATATTTTAAATTATCCCAGCAGTGAATTCTCTGTAGCTTTTCTACACTCTACATCTGCAAGGTTTCAATTTTTATTCCTACTCCTTTTACTGCTATTCAACTTCCTTCTTTCTGTAAGTTAACTTTCTGTAGTTAAGCTTTTTATTTTCCTCTTGTTGCTCTGAAATACATTTTAAAGTTCTTCTCTATTAATGCATTTGAGATGGTCATAATATCCCTTCAGTTACTATTTCCCTGACTACGTCTCCTTTTGTGGCTGTTGTCCCTCCAATACTAAATGCATAATCTTCCATGGAAGTTTGTTTGCATGAAAAAATCATAATCATATCCCTTCAGTTACTATTTCCCTGACTAGGTCTCCTTTTGTGGCTGTTGTCACTCACTGCCTCCAATACTACGTACATAATCTTCCATGGAATTCTGTTTGCATGAAAAAAGCATAATCAAACCCTTTAATCTTTTCCCACTAATAGGTCTCTTCAATCTCCTGTGTCTTTGGTAGCTTTTTTTTCCCTGAATTCTTCCCAGCAAATTCACATTTTTATTGTGCCAGCTCCAACGCCACTAACATACATAGGCTAATACATGAGTGTTTACATATTGAAGAACATAAATGCAAATGTTGAGTACAAAACAGAATGAATTTAGAACAGATCTTAGACAAAAATCACATGCAAGTGCAAACCATTTGGAGAATACCCAAATGTCCTGGAAATTAAACTTTATCCTAGGAAATAGCTGGAAGTGATTTAGAACAGATCTTAGACAAAAATCACGTGCAAGTGCAAATTTGAGTATTCTCCAAATACTCAAATGTCCTGGAAATTAAACTTTACCCTAGGAAATAGCTGGAAGTGGCTATGTGGTAATATATACCTACCTTGTTCAAAAGAGGCAGTTGAAGAACAATACCATTTATATCATATGACAACAGAACCCACAGTGTTTATGTTTGGAAGTTATATAATTAATGCACACACTGCAAGATGCTCTTGTACCAACATGCATTGGATTTGAGGCAAGCTGAAGGACTCCAATTTGAAGGGTTAAACCAGCTTACACCACCGTCAGGTAGGGATTTTAAAGAGGGAATAGCCTTCTTGAGAATCAATTTGACCAGTTTGCTGAACCTAGTACAAAATATATTTGGAGGAAATTGTAGCTTAAAATACAGATTACTGATAAGTCTAAATCCATCCAGAGAGGACAGTTAGTGGCATCTCTGTAGTCCATAAGTATTGTCTTTGTTTAGCTAGTTCTTCTATCACTCAATGACATACACACCACACTAACCTAGGGAAGGGGGAAAGAAAAGGAAAAGAGACTGGTGTGTTGATTTAATTAAATCATACAATAATTAAAAACCTAACACTAACAGAAATTGCACAGTTTCATACATAGTCAAACAGCAGTCATGAGCATCAGCAATGAATACTGGATGTCAACCACTGTGAGCACCACAGCTCCAGTGAAAACACAATGGTCAACACAAACAGCAGAGCTGGCATTGGGAACAGAATGACAGGTGAGACCCTCCAGGGATGGCAGACATTGAGGAGAAAGACCATGCCCAGTAAACTTGGCAATATATAGTAAGAGTGAAGTTTACAGTGGGAATACTTCTGTTGGCCAACTTGGATCAGCTGCCCTGGATTTTGCTCCTCCAAGCTTTAGCACCCAGCTGGCCACATCTGGAACCAAAGTGTCTCACCAACTTTGTTCTCACCAAATCAGGTGCTGTAGTCTTCTCAAAAATGAGGCTTTCCCAAGCAGAAAATCAGTTCTATGATTCTATCTCAGTGAAACCAGGAAAAGTGCTTTCAGTCTGGGCATACCCAACAAACAAAATCTTTTTTTTTAAACAAAAAGAATTCCAGCTTCATATTTGACAGGTGAATTCTGAAGCCTAAAACAATCTTTACTCATCACAGACAGTCTTCATTTCTGCATGTCTGACCTTCTCATACTGAAAAATTAATTCTGCTAGTCATAAACAACCTTTTTACTATCATATGCTCCACCTTAACCTTGTGGTGCCTCCAGGTAATTCTCCATGCTGATTTGTTCTAGTCTGACATCTCTGTGTGCTGGGATTTAGGTTAACCTTTTATACTTCCATAACAGATGCTTCATATGCTCTAGCCAGGGATTTTGTTAATTGTTTCTCCAATGGTGAGGACATCTCAGCTGCAAGGGATTAGGAATGAATCAGGAAATCAACCACAGGTAAATTAGAAGTGGATCAGACACTTCCCATTGGAAAAAAATGTAAATGTTAAAAGCTAAGTTTGATCCTCATGTTCATGTGTGCTTTCAGAATAGGATTTGTCAATTGCAGATGCAAAGCAGCTCCATTTTGATATTAGTCACTTTATCTACTTTATATTCTGAAACATTAAAGCTGCATAAATGACCTGCCAAGTATTGATGTAAGCTTATTGACAAAACAGAATGCTTCACAGTAAGGGCATCATCTCACAAGGCTCCACACAGTGACTCTGTAATTACTGTTTCAGCCTCTGCATATCAGATCCCTAGTATACTGTGCACAATTCACCAAAAGAAAAAAAAAAAAAAAAGAAAAAAAAAAAGGAAATAATTAGCTGGTGTAAGTAGGAATAAATTATCTGAAACCAATAATCTTTGTGAACTCACAAAATCAGAATTATTCTAAAATGATCAGTCACACTTCTTTCACTAAGGATTAGAACTAATAGGTAAACTCAGCAATTTCTTTAAAAATTCATTAAAATCTTATCCTGTAGCACATAAATCCCTACCACAGTCTCTAGAAAACTAGGGCAATACAACAAAACCCCCTAAAAAAAAAGAAGCATAATAGAACAGATTTCTTTCTAGTATTCCATGTAAAAGGAGCACATATTTGTATTGTGTAAAACATATAGAATTAAAGCCTGGAGAAGATCAGAAGATCCAGCCAAAGCTTTGAATTTAGGCTGGGCAGGGAGGCAGAACTGTTAGTTATTTCACAGGGAAAAAGGGAGGAAAAAAAGTAACAGAAATGGATACCAGGTCCAGTGAGACCTGTATACCTCAATTCCATCAATTACATCTGTATTTAGCTGCTGCTTCTCTTGACTTTCACAATCATCTTGTATGTTCATTCTATGTTTCCACTTGCCCTCCACTGTCCTTATCAGTTTACTCTTGCCTAGTATTTGCATATTTATTTCATTGGGAATATTTTCATTATGCTATTCCTTGATAAGAAGATCAAGGGTTTTTTTTTTTTTTTGGGGGGGGGTTTTGTTTTTGTGTGTGGGGTTTTTTTGTTTGTTTTGTTTTCTTTTGGTTTTTTTTTCATCTGTTTTTAATCATTTGTGAAAAATGAACAAGTTTATGCAGTCTTTTGGGAGGAGATATTACACTTATCTCTTCTACCAAAGAAAACAGCTCTAACAACTGAGTTGCCAACGATCCATGCTTGCCTTGTTTTGGTTTCTTGTATGGCTAACCCAAGAAAACCTCCAACTACTACACAAATCTGCCTCAGACATAATGGTCAGAGCAGGTGGCACGAATTAATGACACAAAGGTTTCATTCAAGCAGCTTGTATAGGAATGACCACCTTGAAAATGGACTCTGAAGACTGACTAAACAGTTAAGGAGATGTGCTATGAGGAATCACTCCTCTACATCAAGAACAGGCAGAATCTGTTGCACAAATGTGCATACTTCAATAATCCATCTTTTCACTATCAATAGTATTATTTATTGAACCATGCAGTCTTTGTTCAGTTGCTCTAGTTCAGAAAGTTTTTATTCGGAATTCCTTTAGGTTTTTACCCCTATTAATATTCATCTACAAGAATGATGTCTTTAAATACCAATAACTGTCCCACTTCATCCATAATTTATGAACCCTTTCTTAACACAAAATCCATAGGTATCACTTTTTGCCCCTTGACTCTAAAAACTAAAGCCAGACAAAGCTGTAGTGAACAGCATAGGAATACAACTGTCATTTTCTGCAATCTCAAAGAAATGTGCAGTTTAGATAAAGTCCATATTTATTTCACATCTGAGACAAAAAGCTATTAAAGGTACCCTGTGGCTTCAAATCCATTTTATTTACTTTATTTACATTTTAACAATATTTGACAGGGTAAACCTCTTAAGAAATATTGTGTCGTTTGTGAGAAAGGGTGCTGAATCTTTAGAAAGCAAATATTCCGAGCATTAGAAAGAGTTCCCTCAGAAGGATATTTTCTTTAAATTACATCTGTCAGTCAAAAATATGACTGTTTCTTGTTATGTAGAAACTAGGTTTCAAAAAGAAGAGTAATGCAGAAAAGAGAAAAAGCTTTACTCAAATAAGCATAAACAGGAGATTGCATAATTAGAAATATTTCAGAGAAAAGTTAGATGTCTATAAACCAGGCTGAGAAATTTTCAGAAGCATTCCCTAATATGCACTTAGCTTATTTACAAGTTAAAAGATGCCATTCCTGTTGGTATTTTCCAAATCTAAACAGCAAATTTAGTGTGCTATATGATGCGGAAGACAACATAAAATAAATGTTAACAGTAATTTTGAAAGACAAGGAAGGAGATTAAGCACAAGCAAACAAGCTTTCACAATTCTGTACAACTATCCAATGTAAGACTGCATGTATACAATCACATATGTAAAATACTAGCACAAAAAATAATAATAAAAAATATTTACCCCTGCATGAACTTCCATTTTTATAAATGCAGAAGGTCACAAGGGACAGGACTCTGCAAAGATTCCTACTGTATTTTTCCAAAAAGCATTAGCTTATGTCTACACAGCAGCACAAAGGCACGCAGCACAGAGACCCCTGAACCCACTGGGACCCAGACCAGTCACTTTACACTTTGCAGCCCAAGAAATACTAGCCTTATGTTCTCACAGTACCAACAAGCAGCCTAGAAAGCCCAGCCTCCTGGTCCATTCTAACTAACACAGAGATTCCAACTCAAGCTGACCCATAATTAACCCAGGCAGAGTTTTCCCACCTGCAAACCTCATAACTTCTGGTTTCAAAGCTGGTGTGGGCAGAAGTGACAGGGCCCACATAATGGGGTAGACATTCTCCAGAAAGGAGATCTGCCAAGCCTGCTGATGGTACTGGGAAACCACTGAGGATGCTGAGGAATCTTCTGGCCAGGAAAGAGAGGGATGAACCATAAGGAGGCATCTACATTAAGGTCTACTAGTAGACAGGCACAAATGCAAGAAGCGTTTAAGAGATGCAATATTATATGGTCATGTAGAAAGTTAACCATTTAAAAACTATTAATATTTGCACCCATACTGCACAGAACTACTGTTAGCATTCAGGAACCTTTGTTTTATTATCATCTTAATAGCAATTACTATCTGGGCATCAGGTACTCATGTTTTTTCTATAATTCTGTTACTCTAATATAAAATCATGACAGAGGATAAAGTCATCATAGGTTTACAGGCTGGATTCCACTTAGAAATCAGCATTTAAATTCAAAATTTGTACAAGTTTTAAATAAATCTAGTCAATGAAACTAACTCTCTTACTTAGCAAGAAAAAGACAGTTTGAATATAGTATCAGAAGGGTAAAAATCCAGGTAAAACAGATATCTCATTAGTATCATCAGACTTCTACACAGATGTTGCAGTGTCACAGTTTGCTCACCATGCTTTACAAATACCTGTATAAAGATATTACACACACACAGAGACCAATGTAAAAAAAAAAAAAAAAAGTACTTAATATATGAAAACCCAGTGCAGCCAGTCTTGATAATTGTGAACAGCAAAGCACTGACCAAGATGATAGCTCATTCTGTAATTCCAGTGCTATAAATTAGGGCTTTGGTGATATATGGGACTGGTATATCACTAGGCTGGGAAAAGGTAGATTTAAGTTTTATATATAGGCTTTAATTTGCAACAAGGAGCAGCTATGCTGTAGTGTAGCCACAGATTCTTTGCTTATCATACAATCATGTGAAACATTATTTCTTTGGCAGATCAAGTATCTGTGGAGTTAGTTTCATCACTAAAATGGGGTGTTTTCTCTGCTGGTGGTTTTAGGCTATCAAATGTAAATAACATTCTGTTACTCTGAAGTTTTCTCAGCATCTCCCCAAAGGCAAAGCATAATGATTTCTTGTTGAAAAGATTAAATGTAACATTATTCAATCTCTCTCAAGATGATAGTTCTTTGATTTCAGAGATGCAGCAATCTACCTGACCAAGCTGTCCAAAAAGGTATACTCTGCAGCTCATGCTGAACATGGACAGACTGCAACCTGGAAGGCTATCTGTACAGACACACACACAGAAAAACAGCCAATTGTTCCCAGAAAGCTTCCAGGAAGTCAGTTTGCATGATGTGCAGTGATACTGCATCCTATGAAACAATTAGGATTGATCTGATGGGTTTCTTAAACAAAACAAACAAACAAAGAAACAAACCACCCCAAAGCTACACAGTTAAGGAAAAGCAAGTATATTCTCACACAATTTACCCAACCTGAACATGCCCCAGGTCTCACTGTCTAATGTGGGAATAACACTTGCAAGGTGGATTTGTTATGAGGTTAAAATCCAGTCAGAAGTAAGACAATAAACAAACAGAAGAGTATAACCAACTCAAATACACCTGGATGAGACACAGGCAGTAGACTGGTCTTCCTTGTTCATCCATTTACAGAGTCTCTTAAGTATGTTACCAGCACACACTAAATTAGTTACGTTATTCACTTTCATAGAGGTATAGTCAATTACTACTTTAGATAGTAATATTTTCCTCATATAATAAAAGGATGGAGCATTCACCCTAGCAGCATCTACAGATGCAAAGGTTTCTAGTTCCATTAACTATTCACTGTAATTCGGGTGTAAAGAATATCTATGTTTGCAGTCAGCAATAAAGTCCAGAAAACTGGTGGTCTCTGGGTCAAAGTAACTCAAGTGCAAATACTATGCACTCAACAGATACTATGCAGATTCTAAACTGCATGAATCCACACATTTGCAGAGGTGCTGATCTATTGTATGCTCCTTCTGCTCTGAATTTTCTTTACCCCATCCTTCATACTTCTTACTCAGAATCCTATTTCTCTCCCCTCCATTATTCTTTGCTGCACATTCTCCTCTTAACATTTCATTTTTTTTTTTACTGTTTAATTGCATCCTACCAAGAGATTAAGCCACCCCCAGAGAGTTCAATTGGATTACTTTTTTTTTCTATATCAGGCCCCATATACAAATTATGTTCAGCACTCAGTAGCATGATCGTCACTCTTACACAGGGTCTCTGTGCTACACAAGACTGTGCTCTAGGAGGATTGTTTCTCCACCAGGACTAGAGTGAGACCTCCAAGTTAAATACTCTAGAGCACCTTTTTAAGTATGCCAAAAAAATCTGAACCACCTGCTATGGTACCCTTAGCTAGGGCCTCTCCAGGATCCAAATAACACTACGTGACTTCGAGACATTACATATCCTCACAGCAGTCCAGTAGGCAAAACAAAATCTAGCTTTAATCCCAAGAAACTGCAACTTAACAGCAGTGGAATTGCTATGACAAGGCTCAATACCAGTTTGCAGGTCTGTAGCAGTGGTTAAGGGCAGACTTGTTTTGCCTTGCATGAATATCGATATGACTAATGAATATGCCTCAACCACAATCCAAAAATGTGCCCCAACAGCTCTTGTTGCAATATCTGAGCAAGGTTTAATTATTTGGGTTGGGGACCCAATTCAATGTGATCTATCTGAACTGGAAGGTATATAATCTATGGCTGAGGGTCTCACTGCCACAACTACACTCTTTGCTGTACTGACCAGGCAGTAGTGGCTGTGTCTACAAAAAACATGCAATCACTCTGCATCACAGCCAAAAAGTGAAATAACACCAGATAAACACTTAAGAGGAACAAACAAAGCAAACTGTATTGTGTCTGATTTGCCCTAGGAATCCTGTTGCACTACAAAGACAGTGAGACATGCACTGACAATGAAGAGAACTGCAAAAAAAAGCTGCTTTCCTCTACAATTGCAGAGTAAACTTTATTATGCTTAGAACCAAGTGCTATCTCCAGAACTGCTTTGTTTCCACTCTGTTTCACAGTTTAGAATATACTTAAGTTTCCCTCTGCTCTGGTAAATTGATTTTTGTACAGCATGAGGGGATGTGTTCTGCTTCCAACTATAGATTTAAAGAAATACTACGCATCACCTTTCACTGAGTAAAAATCAATTTTCTACCTGTAGGTGATGAAACTATTTCTCACCCCTGCTGTGCAGTCATATATCTCACAAGGCTTAAAATCATAAACTGGTTCATTTCACCAACAGCAAAAATAAAAGGTGATCTCTTTAAATATATTATTTTACATGTTACTCAAGTACTCATTTCCAAAGGTTATCTGTAGTTCCATCTACTGTATTTAATATCAAGCTTTCTCCCCTTCACTCTTATGCTCAGCTGTTATCAAGAGACTTTGGTCTTGGTTAAGCCCCAAAACACATTACATCTGAAAAATGCAAAGCAGTCATCTCTCCCTTTCTCTTGGTGATAAAGGGCATTCTAGAAGAAGAGCTGCATTAAAAGCTCAGATCTGAATCTGAGCACAACAGAAACCCAGCTGTTAAGTTTTGGCTGTAGAGTGATGCAAAATTATCTTATTTGCAAAGCTCACTATGTGGCGAGGCAGATAAATGATAACACTAGGAACCAGTAAAAGGCAGAAAGCTTTATTCTGTACATATCTGGGTCTCACTTCAAATTTTATATTGAATATGCAGCTTTGAACATATATTCATAAACATTCACTCCAAGCAGTTCTGCACATGCAGCATTTTAATATGGGGAAAGCAGTACTAAGCTATTTCCCTGCATAATGGTACAGAAACAAATATTTTAACATTCAAGTGGAATAAAATGTTCAGAAAAGAAATGGCTGGCAAAAAAAAAAAAAAAATAATAAATAAATAAAGGGCTCATTTCTGGCAAAGGATGTATTTCCAGCCAAATGAGAAAAACTTCTTCCTGTCAATCAATCAATCAGTGCATAGTTTATTTTAAGCTGGTGATAATATGGCTTTGGAGATTAGGAAGCTAGTGAACTACAAAGAAGACCAAATTAATTTTTCTTTCAGTGAAAAAAAAAAAAAAACTTCAACAAATAAGCCCCAAACTTAACCCTCTCTATCAATTTCAGAATGGAAAAACTATTAAGAAATATTATCTGGTGTGAATTTGATCAGTATCATTAAGGAGAAATAAATGAGGAACTACATACCACATGCCTGAGCTGGAGGAGTTTATTGTCATGACTTCTTTTGTTAATTGATTAATTAACAGAGCTGTGCAAATACAGAAGGAACAGAAAAATTTACTGCATAGATAGCTTCAGCTAGGATTTTAAAAATTTTAATGCTTAGAGATAGCTGCCAAGATGCATATTTAGCACTTTACCCATAGCAGTCTCATTTTAAAGTCAGGTAAGCACCCACAAAAAGCACAACTACTTCAGAAGGTGCAAGTTCAGTGCCCAGAAAACGAAGTAGTTTTGATTTAAATTCCTAAATTTGGGTCCAGTGTCAAGCATCTGTGTTTGACAGATTTGGTCCTCATCCAGCAAAAAGCAACAGGCCACCTCTGCATCCCGTAAGAGCCAGTTCCTCTCATCTGATGTCATCAGAGATGACTTCAGCACAGGGAGCTGCTCCCCAGTTACGCTTCCAGTGTCTTGAAGGTAAACACAAGGCACTCAAACTCGAGGAGAGGGGGAAGTTGGAGTCCTCCTTCCTCTAAGAAGAGGCTCTTGTCCCATCTTGCTATGGCATGGTGACCAAAGTCATGAGTCCCAGTGTCCCTGCCTCAATCTAGCATCAAGCAGCTCCACAGGGCACATGCAAGGTGGTACCACACAGCAAAGACAACGTCTAACAACTACCTCCCATGCAGCCCTGTACTCATGGATGAAACAGTCACTTTGTCCCATTATCTTTTGCCATGTGTGCTCCTCCTGTCTTGCGTATTATGTTACAAGAAAATTTAATCAATAGCCCACTGAAAGTTCCTCGCTCTCATTTTGCATTAAAAAAAAAAAGCACTTCTGTATCCTCATCAGCTATATCTTCATAAATACTGCTAAAAAATAACCCACTCCCTTTGATTCCTCAAGAGAGGATCACGGCTAAAATGAGACAAAGATTATTCTAAATGGTGGCACAAACCCCAAAAGAAAACATGCCTTTCAAATAAGTGCAGCAGCTTTTAATTTCTGAATTGTGCAGTCAAGCATACACATCCTTGTCTGATGAAGAAGAATGTAATTACCTAGGGGCATGTCAAAAATAACTGTTGCTTTTCCCTTCCCATCCTTTTCTTGGGAGAGCAGAGTTTGGTGAGCCAATCAAGAAATTAAAACTGACATTTCACAAACTGATCGTCATGTTGCTATTTATTTAGTTTTTTGTTTGCCTATTTAGAGCGAATACAGCTATCAGGCAAATACACTGAGAATCTGACACTGCCTCCAGCAGTATCTGAACTAATCCTTAAGAAAATTAATTCTCTACAAAATAAACCAGGAAATCTCAGTAGGTCATTGTGTTGTCCTACATCTTCCATAGTGAAACGAATGCTTTAAATTCTGGTATAAACAGTTGCAGCTACCTACCATATATTTTAATAAATGTCATATTCATCAGTCAAATAAATTTCAAGTTCATCCTGTTTTGAAACAGACTGGTTAAGGGAAAGCAGCAGCTTTGTCTGGGATTTGGTGGGGTTTTGTTTCTTTGTTTTGGGGTCTGTTTCTTTCCTTTCTGCACTTTCACCCATTATCAGCAAGGTTAGTTTGCAATCGTTCCTTATTGCATAACAGGAAATTCACACACTTCCCTTAAATAAAAGGTTTGCAAATTGGTAAGTATTTCTTTTATTAAGCCAGTATAGCGCTCAGCAACAAAATAATTTGGGTCATCTTAAACATTCACCCCCATAGTATATTGTGTGTTCTGTTGTCTTTGTTGTACAGGAGCTTTGTTTACAAAGATCTGCAAATTCGGTGGTCAGCTCCAGAAGGCTTGACCCCTTTGTTTCAGATTTAAATAAACTACTTCACGTTACAACACTGTATCAGCTGAAAACTTGGTTATGATTTAAGTTAATATCCAGAACAGTTCATTTAAGAACAAATCTGTGTTAAGCAAAACAGCATTGTCCTACAAATCCCTGAAATACGAGGAATGAAGTGTTTGCACAACTAAATTTTAATCCTTGACACTAAGCCTTAGCATACATGCATTAATACTTCCATTATAAAGACTATCTATCATGAAGACAAGGTCTGAAGTAAATACTACTGTTTCTTCCATTACAAATTATATCTTCCCCAGGGATACTGACAGACTTTCAAAGAACCTTTCCAGTGTCTGAGATATATGCTCATTAGCAGTCACACTGTGATATATGCTAGAAAGACCAGTTTCCCGGGTTTTGCTCTCCTGTATTGCACTACATGGGGGGGGAACAAACACACATGCCACACAGCAACCTGAATATTCAGAAAATTCTTCCCTATAGAAACATAGAATATTCTAATTTAGAAGGGACCTATAGAGTCCAACTCCCTTTGGAGGGCAACTAGAAAGCAAAATTTGTTTTAAAAGGTATCATGAATGAAACAGTATTTATGAGCCAATAAAGACAAATTCCGAGGCTTTGAACTTAAGTTGTGGTAGGTATCAGTAGTTTCTATACCATTAAATGATTCCTTAAATTAGTGACCACATTTGACATTAGCAGACTTGCTGCATGATACAGAAGTCATGTTGCAAATTACCAAATGAAGAAGCCAGAAGTTATAAGCTCATTGAAAGATGCACAGTACCAGCACATCTATCAAGATGCTTGAGATCATC
Organism: Merops nubicus; assembly: GCF_000691845.1. Classification (NCBI taxonomy): domain Eukaryota; kingdom Metazoa; phylum Chordata; class Aves; order Coraciiformes; family Meropidae; genus Merops; species Merops nubicus. Next base: position 48,738 of record NW_008620973.1, on the reverse strand, counting down.
TCAAATACTACAGAAACAATCAAAGTTTACCTCATTTAAAAGCAATACTACTACATGAATGGCAAACACTTTTAAACCAGATGTGTAATACCGTAACTTAGAAACACAGAATCACTTAGCTCAGAAAAGACCTTTAAAATCATCAAGTCCAATCATAAACCTACCACTGCCAGGGCACCACTAACCCACATTCCTAAGCACCACATCAACACATGTTTTAAATACCTCCAGGGGTGGTGACCCCACCACTTCTCTGGGCAGTCTGTTCCAATGCCTGACAACCCTTTTGGTGAAGACATTTTTCCTCGTGTCCAGTATAAAGCTTCCCTGCCACAACTAGAAGCTTTGCCTCTTTTAATAACACTTGATATTTTGGAGGAGGAGATCAACGTCCACCTTGCTACAACCTCCTTTCAGCTAGTTGTAGAGAACAGCAAGATCTTCCCTGAGCCTCTTCTTCTACAGACTACACAACCCCAGTTCCTTCAGCCTCTCCTTGTAAGACGTGTGCTCTAGACCTCTCACCAGCTTCATTGCTCTTCCTTATATTGGACATTAGTCAGGTCCAAGTTTTCTGGAAAGAACAATGGTTTTTCTGAATGACATAATTGTAAGCACATCTACACATTTTTACCAATATTTAGATTAGTTAATTGACGATGATTTCAGTGCTCTGGTCATGGCAATGTAGAATTTATCATGAACTAATTTACCTTGAAAAGGATTTGTTCCAATAAATGTTGAATACATAGTTTATGGCACAATGTTCATATTCTTGCTTCTAAGTCAAAGAGCTTCAAGCTCTTCTTAGTTCTTTAAAAAAAAAATGTTACCAAGTCTTAGCAATTTCTAGAACATTTACAGTATCATTAACCACAGCTGAATAGTTCATGTATCTCAAAAATCCCTATCATCTACATCCATGCACTTCTATTGTATTATACAGGTGCTCGCACATTTTGTCAAAACAAAAAAAATAATTAAACTAGGCAGAGATTATCTGCAATGAAGCAGGTTTTTATAAATATCTCATTAACTTTGGTCAGAGTAAAGTTGGTAATGGCCCCCAGTGTAAGACAATATAACAAACTTATTAATGATAACATTCCTGATAATATAAAGATTCATTAAAATATAAATACTAACCACCTTAGTTAAATTTTACAGATTCTGTCCACAGTAGGTAGGAAATTTATCCTGATAGTACCAAATATGGCCCCTAGCACAAGACTGTAGAGAATCAGCCACTCATTTCTCTCCTGTTACTGACATATTACTATGATGTTCCATTGGCACATCCAATGATGTGCCAGTTTAAAAATATTTGAAGGGGCATATCTTGCCCTGCAAAAATTAACCTAAGTATTTTGGTTTGTACTGGTAGAAACGGGAAAGTATTTTGCCTCACTGTTTTGTAAAACCCCAAGGCACACAAGATTCACATCATCTCCCTTCTGACACAAACTGAAAACTCTCATACAACTCAAAGGTTAATATTTGCTTTGTGTTTCAAAAATCTGATTCACAGAGATGGTTTCTAAACACAGTAAATAATTTAAGAAACTGCAAAGTCTGCATGTGGAAAGGTTCACATGAACCTTGAAAATTCTTTTGTTGCATTATTTAGTAAAGTTATAAATGTCAGGTTACTTTTCATAGTGGTAGTTCTGTTTAGAATGGCATTTGCAGAATAATGTTTGCAAAAGTTGATGTGAGTATCCCTCTCAGTGCTGCTGGCAAATATTTTTTTTACAAAAATTCTTCAACATTGCAGACTTCTTTGAAAGAGATGCTTCATCTTTGTTCTGTTTTCAGTTTGTGTCCCATGTCAGGTCGAAACATTCCAGAGCTGTATAATTGATATTGCTATTGTCCATCTTAGCTGCACTCAGAAGCTCTGATCAAGCAAAAGGATTCTCCATCGAGCTTTATGCTACCCAGTTATGATTTTAAAAATCCCACTGCACGCTTCTACTCTAAGGAGTTTCCACTCAAAATGTAAGAAAAGATGAAGACAGATAGCAAAATATAAGCAAAGAAACAAAATAATTTATTTGCCAGGATATATCCAAATGCCTTGGGGAAGATTTTATTTTAATTAAAAGCACTGAGCATATGAAGTACAGTAAGACAGAACAATCAGTAAGGGCATTAGTTTCAAAGTACCTTTTTCACTCTGAATTTTTTTTTAGAGATGGAAATGATTACTGCATGACTGACTGACACCTACTATTTATGATCACATAAGTAAACCTGATTCATTGATAATGCCATCTCAACCACCATTACTTTGAAATTTAGGTTAAAAAGTAGCAGATCAACAGGAGCTGAACAGCTAAAAACACCCTACCTGCTCTTTAGGGATATTCTACATATTGTTCAAAACATTTGAGCTTTTTAATAACATGTATTTTTTGTTCAAGGCAATTATTCAGAGTAAAACAAGTTTTTATACAGCAACCAATCAGATCAAAATAGGTGAAAAAAATTCACTCCCAGGCTGATATCATACCAGCTAAGCTCATACCTAGAAAGAACTCTTTAAGGAACAAGGCATGTAAAATAAGCAGCTGTAATATATCATTGACCACTTTCCCATGTTCTTCAGCACCACAACTCAAATGTCTGCTGGCATGACAGCATGAAGTACTCAGAGACAGGGTACCCTGCAGCATCCAATGCTTCATACAGACCTTTGCAATGTTTAATACAGATCTTCGCTGAGTATACACAAGCTTGGCCCAAGGAATAGGTACAAATGTGTCCTAGAACACATAGTTATTTGGTACCCAGAACTGAGAACAGGAAACATCTCACTGGATATGCCACAAAAGTAACAGATTTGTTCTTCAAACATCTACACACCAAAAATCTGACAAATTATGCGAAGAAGGACCAAAGCAGAATCCTACAAGTTTTCTTGTTGGAACAGCAACACCATTTACAGTGCCCAGAGACACTTCAGAAAGGCTCTTGTTGTGACTGGTTGCTCTACAAGAACCTCACTCTGCCTTTCTTTCAGGGCTGCCTTTCTCACCAGTAAAGATGCACCTTCAAATGCTGACACACAACCTATCTGCTTAAAGACAGGCAATATGAATGATACCTATGGATCTCATGGTTCCAGACTGCTTACCCAATTATCCAACACTAGCAACATCACAAATTTTGCAGAAGTCCTGTAGTACAGCTTCTTTTTCCTTCAAGAAAAATGTTTTTCACTATACAAAATACAGAACTGTTTCATGTAAATAAGAGGACAAATTATCTTTTCTTTTTTTAAACAAAATATTTTTTAACCTTTGCAGACAAAAATATTACTACAACTTAGGACTTAAGACTCAGCTTAGTTGCTATGCTATTTTTAAAAACATTGGATTCATAGAAGAAGACAAATTGTCATGGACTGGGCACACAAAATATTTTTAATTCTAAAATCTGATTTCATTCTAAAGCAAATAAAATAGATATTATCAAGTGTTACAGTTTTCCACTACAAATACTTAGGAAAATCTAATTTTGGTTTCAGTTTCAAGTTTTATCTGCTTTATTTTTCCTACAAATATATTTCTTCATGACAACTCAGTAGGGGATGGTAATTTAATACATTCCATTTCTTTCATTTAACTCCTGCTATTTCAATAAGTAATGGTTGCTGCCATACAAAATTGCTAGAAGTATTTTATTTTCCTTTTTTTTTTTCCCCCCCATCAGGACATTTTCTGATTATATTTCTTTACAGCAACAAAGCAAATTTTTGTAAAAAGAAAAAAAAAATAAAAACAAACCTAAAGACCCATATTTCTTTATAAGATCTGCTAAAAAAAAAAAAAGTAAAAAAAGTTAAAAAAAAGTAATTTCTTCTCCTGATGACAGTTATTCCAAGGGAAAAATTCTAAGCTACATGACTCAGAATTTATATAGAGAATACAAGACAGAGGTGTCCTAGGAAGTGTGTTCCATTAAACCTTATAGTTCTTTGTTCTACTAAGTGAAATAAAAATTTATTTGAATGACAAACTAGAAAATTTTAAAAAGGTTAACAATTCTTTGGTCTGGCTTAATGCATGACTGGAAAGCCAACAAAGTCTTCAAATGTGATTGATCCAAGTGATGTAGGTTTCACTATAAAACATGAATTGCTACCTGCTGAAAACCACTGGATAAGCAGTAAAGCTCCTAAAATTATTGCAACTAGTAAATATGAGACATGTAGTTTCAGCAAATGCAGTCTGACACCAGTTCAGCTCCAGAAGCCTGACCAGGACCCAAGCAGTTAATAAAAGCATGAAACAGTGTCCATAATGTGAATAAAAGCCTTCATTCCAAACAGACCCTTCAGTAGTTCACAAACATCACAGCCAAATGGCTTGCTAGAATTTATAACATTTACTGCTTATTCTGGTCTCTACTTTAGAAACATAAAACACCTACAGACATTTATGAAGTGATGTATTCCAATTGCACACTGGCTGGAATTTGATCCATTAAGTATTACGGATCCTTGAAGTGTTAACACTTTAATGTCCTATACTATGGGTGTATTTCAAAGCCTATATCAAGCTTCACCAGAATCAGCAGAGTTCTCCAAAAAGCCTAAGGTGGGTCCATGACTCTCTGTGAGAGTATTGTCATGTAACATAAAAGTTCTGAGTACTTATGAATGTTTTGCACTGTAAATAGAATTTACAAGACTCAATATTTCATACCATTCACCACACAACCAAACACTATCAACTATCACGAGCAATCAATGCAAAAAAATAAATGTTTCTGCTGACAAAAGTTTGCCTTCTATTCTGACTCTCTCTCTTTACAAAAGACATTAAACATCACGTCTTACTTCACAAAATGTACTTATTAAAAACATTGACAGATTTCTTACCACAGATGATCCTAGACAAAATTTAACAGGCAGACTAGAGTAGTCATTTGAGTGAAGCATCTAAAGTGGGGTGAAAGATTCAGATCTTGGTAGAGAAGTAATTCCTGGAAGTCTAATTGTTAAAGGATTCCTAACACAATGTTAAAAATAAATTAATGGTAAATAAATAAAGGCATTGGCTCCCTCTAATCTGTGTACTATTTTCTGTCTGAGCTAAGAAAACCGTAACACAGAAGCTTGAAGATAAAGTTCACCTTCACTTGATCGTCCAGTAAACACTCAAGACTCAATACACTAAAAGTTTATTAATAATTTTGAACTGCTGTTGTTGGCCTTTAAATATAAGAATGATTTATTCTGCCATCCAAAAGATCCAATTTCAATTGAAAATTAAACATTAAAATAACAAAGGATATTGCTCTAGAGACTTGTTTTAAAATCTTTCTTTGAATGTATCTTGCTGTGCCACTAAAACACAACAAAATGTCTTTGTTGTTCTCAGGAACAAACACCATGTACTTCAGAGTACCCCAAAAGCAAATATTTGGAGTTTTTAATTCATTTTCCTGAAACAATCTAAACATGACACACAAAAAAGTCAACTCCCCTTAAAAGTTATGATGCCCCATGAGAGCATTTTAATACTAGGTATTTTAGACTTTTTCATTTATCCCCTGGTTTCTAAGGGTATAGACTCACATTTTCAACTTATACCTTTTTTTTAATTAATTTTTTTTCTTTAGGATAGAAACAGTTTCTTCTACCACTATTGACTGCAACAAGGAAAACAGCAAGTTACCACAAAAGTCATTAGTAGAGTAAAAATGCTGACCACAGTAACTGTAACAGAAATGTATGTTTACTACATTTTCTGACTTTTGTATTTCTATGTTTAAGCCATTCTTTGAAAAAAGTGGAGAATGACAGAGACCTGGTCTCAGCAGAGCTGCAAAAGATCCGGGAAATGGAAATTTCAGTTGACTTGAAATTTTTAAAGGTAGTTTTCTATGAACTAAAAAGAAAACAGGATGAGCTTTTTTCTCCCCTCTCTGCTCCCTGGTTTCATTATCCTCAGTGCTTTAGGTTCTAAAGGGGAGTGAAGAGAGAAATCTTTGCTGTCCTCATTTCACCCACCCTCTTTAATTTAATCTGTGACTTTAATTATATTTCTTCTCATAAGCTTGTCTTGCCTTTATTTTATTTTTAAAGAGATAAGAGCTTGCAGCAAGGCTCCCTAAAAAACTCTTTCAGCTCTATTTTTAATGCATACAGTCAAGTCAGAAGCATACATTAAAAAATACAAAGAGTAGCTGATTATTAATTCCAGTTAAACTATTACTGAGAGAGAATCACTGATCAGAATTATACTAATTAATTTTACATAATCAGTGATTTTCTACAAAAGCAGCTTTGTGAGTACTTAGTTTGTCAAGCTTTGCCTAACGTTAATTCCTCACCTTTTGTGCTTGCACACTTTACAGCATTGTTGAAAACTTGTTGACAAAAGTAGTATTTAAACTTTTAGTCTACACGTGAGCTTCCTTTGGATAATTAATTACTGCTTTGGAATCGCTAAGTAAGAGAAATGTTTCTTAATCTACACTCAAAGTTCTCTTCAAGGGTAATCATTTTATCTCTTTGCAGCACAATTCCAAAACACAATTCAGCACTTGACAGCTTTTGTTGAGCTTGTTTTTGATAATTGGATACAGAAGTCGCTTGTGGCCATTTGGATGGAACTATTCTAGTTTCACGGAGCTTTTGAAAGTGATCAGACTTAAACACATCACTCATTCTGCTGAGCCAGCTTGACAGTTTTGATGGACCATTACAGTAGTTTATGTTTGATTTCTGGAAGATTTAAGTAGACATCTCAGAATTAGGCTACCTTGGAATCTCAAGTTCCAGTGGGTTCTGACTTTGATCTCAGGTCATCATTACTTAATGCAAAGAACCCATGGCGAGTCCTTTCATATTAACACTAAACAAGAACTTTTGCAGTACTTTCTCACACCCTTCTTTATTTATAACCATGTTGGATAGCTCAAGAGGCACCTCTGTGAATCACAGAGAACTTTTTTGTATGAATTTGATTGATAATTAAATTGGACAATAATTAATGGGCATTATATTTGTTTGAATAAAAGTAAGCCAGTGATAGACTTGTGGAAAAAAAAAAAAAAAAAAAAAAGCTGTTTTCATTTTATTATAGAGAAAGTAGAAGAGAAATACATATTGTAAATTCTCTCTGTTCTTTTCTCCTTTGAAATGGTAATAGCGATGCAACAGGGAGAAAGGCTGGATCAGGAGTGAGCAAATAGGAGGGAATGTTATTCGTGAATATTCAATGATGTACAAACCAAGTTTTGACTTGGTATTATTCATGCACTTCTGTTTAACATCTGAAAAATCCATAGGGACAGTAGTGGCAATAGTCAAACAGTAACTCTGCATTTCAATCAATGTGACCACAGAAGGAAGACATGCATTTTTAACTTCCTAAAAAACAGCTCTGAAGCAAAAACAACAGTATAAGATGACTGTAAATGCAGCAGAAATCTTCCATTCCTGTCAAGAGATGTTCGAGTGGTCCAGCTTTACAAACCTGTTTTACCATCATCAAGAATCTGACCTGGCCAGCTAAACCACAGAAGAATGCAAACACACAAGGATATGCAAACAGCTTTCTGTGTGCCAAAGAAAATACACTTTTGGTTGTATACAGACTGTGAACGTAAAATATGTTTTTAGTAAAACTAAAACAAATCCAGTGTGACAATCTGCCCAAATACTCCACTGCATTGCACAGAAACACTTCCACTTTGTGTACATTCCATTCTGAACTCTCATCGTGTTTGTTTCTGCCATAAAGTATACTCAAATTGTTGTCCAACGTAGAGCAATGCTGATTAAAAAAATATGTATTTACGTTAGCTAACAATCTTGCCTCTAGTTTTAAATGAAATTACTTTGATTTAGACTGTTTATTGGAAATACAAGATAATTCATGAGGAAAAGATGTAAACAAGGAAGGGAACTACTCTATACTTTTTAGGATTTTCATTGCAAAAAGGCCTGGATGGAATATTTTTCTCCTCTTTGGTGTTTTCATACAAGACTGATGCCAAACGCAAAGCCAGAAAGTACACAATAAACATAGTCTATACAACCAGTTCTCAATCAAGGTACTAAGAACCAAAATACTCTAAGCAGGGTAGATTTAGATGAGACATTAGAAGGAAGTTCTTTATTATGAGGGTAGTGAAACACTAGAATAGGCTTCCCAGAGAGGTGATGGAGGCCCCATCCATCCTTGGAGACATTCAAGGTCAGGCTTGACAGAGTTCTGAGCAACCTGATCTAGTTGGGGATGTCCCTGCCTACTGCAGGGGGGTTGGACTAGATGACCTTTTGAGGTCCCTTCCAACTCAAAGCATTCTATCATATGCTCACATACTCTTAGAATATTTCTGAACAGTCTGCAAACAAAATTCTCTAGACTCCACACATTAACGTATGCTACTAAATCAAATTTCTATCACATATTGTCAGGAAAGGTTATTCTTAGGTACCCCAGAAAGATGGGGTCTGCTGACTTCATCGTTTTTTGTTTTGTTTGGGGTTTCTTGTGGGGGTTTGGGGTTTGGTTGGGGGATGAGGCGAGTTTGAGTGTTTTAGCTTAAATCTTTACACTTCCTCCAACCTCCACACTCATGTTTAGATTAAATTTCAGCAGGCACTAAATTAAGTTCCACCTCTGGGTGCATGGCTAGCACTTTTATGATCCTATTCTCTCCTAATGCATAAGAACAGTATAAACCTTATTTTGAGGAATTCACAGAAGAACTATAAGAAGGTACATGCCACATTGTCATGTCACAACTCACTCATAATAAGTGAATGCTACAGAAGTTTTATCAGAAGGAACTTCTCTTTTTCCTACTGCATGCTTTCCTCTACCAGGCAAAACAGACTGAAAAATCCATCTTTACAATTCTGCAAGGTCATGCCTGAAGTCACTCACTCAACACAAATAAACACATTGCCCCAGGTTTGACAGGGGCAATGTGTTACCAAATTATGTCCTCCAAATCTTAAACCCGCTATTATTGGCACAAGATTCTACGCAGTTTTACAGGTAATACTACTAGCAGCAAATCCTACTTTTCTTCATCAGCAAGTTAAGGAAATACCACTAAATGTGTTTTCTTCTCCATGGTACATATACTGGTCCTTGGTGCTCAATGAGCATTGGGGAATAAAGTTTTACCACAATGATAAGAACACAGCCAGTTACTTTTCTTATTTATATATGGAGATGAGCAAAGCTCAGAGAAGACAACTGACTTACCCAGTTTCATCTTTAGAAAAATGTAACAGAGCCAACAGCAGAACTTTCTTAGCCTTGCATCTGAATTACACCACCAGTCATAAATTTAGTTGTAATATTTACATCTATTTAAGTTTCAGCTGTATCTAGCTAAGATATCATTATGCATTAAACACTTAGAGAATATGTAGATATCATGATTTTATGATTAAGGAATTTGTGTTTTGCTACAAGATACCAAAAAAATGGGGCTAAATAGGGGGACTACCAGCAAACAGATTCAGCCTGCCATGGGAAAAAAAATAAAATTAAAAAATAGAGCTTGGCTACTGGAATGTTAATTAAAAGGAAGAAGAAATCAAATGAGTGTCCCCAAACAGTTAAACAATATCCATATCAAGAGCACAGTAGGAGAGGGCTTGTCAACACCCTTTGCAGGTTTCTGTTGCAGATCACAACAATGATTTTATCTTCACCAGAGGAAAAAAAAAAAGGCTGTTCAATGCAGACGTGACAAGGTATTGTCAGCTCTGAAGGGCTAGGGTTTGTGCAGGTTTGAGGGAGTGTGAGCACATGTGTGACTAACATTTAAATTTAGTTTTCGATCCTTAAGATTCAGTAGACAGTCTCTTGGATGTCAGTATTTTGTCCCTGTTGTAATGTGTCTGCAGCATATGACTGAAAGATGCAAGTAAGCAGAGATGTTACAAAAATTTGAAAAAAAAAAAAAAAAAACCTAAGCTGCCTTTTTTTTTTTTTTTTTTTTGGTGAAACAAAACTCAGGGGGTTTAGTAAAATGCATAATTATACAGGGCAGGGTTATTCAAAGAAGTAGACTTTGATGTGCTTAAAATGTCTGCTGGTTAATTTTTTAGTAGTTTATCACTACCACTAAGAAATAGAAATCACAAAATCACAGACTGGCTGAAGCTGGCAGACACCTTTTGAGATCACCTAGCTCAAACCCTTGGTCAAACAGAGTCACCTAGACCAGGTTTCTCAGGGCCATCTCCAGGTGAGTTTTTAATATCTCCAAGGACTGACACCTCACATCCTCTCTAGGAAACCTGCTGTAGTGTTTGACCACAGAGAGAGAACGAAAAACAATAAAAGAAGAAGGGGGAAAAAATGGGGAGTTTTCTTGTATTTAAATGGGATTTCCTGTTCTTCAGTTTGTGGGCATTGCCTCTTGCCATGTCTCCAGATACACTGAGACAAGTCTGGCTCAGCCTTCTTTACTCCTGCTGATCTAGTTTTACACACACTGATAAGAGCCCTCCAAGCCTCCTCTCCCCCACATTAAGCAGTACCAGCTCTCAGCCTTTCCTCATAAATCTGATGCTTCAAACCCTTCAACATCTTCACTGCCCTTTGCTGGACTCACTCCACTATGTCCATGTTTCTTTTGTAGACCCCAGCACTGGTGCCAGCACTCTAGATGTGTCTCACCAGTGCTTTGTACAGGATCACCTTCCTCAGCCTGTTGGCAACACTCTTCCCAATCCAACACAGGTGGCTTTAAAGCCTTCTTTGTTGCACGGGCACGTTGCTGGCTCATGTTCACCTTGGTGTCCACCAGGAACACCGGAGGCTTTTCTGCAGAGCTGGTCACTAGTGCAGAAAGTTATGCCTCCTCTGCTGCAGACCCTGACAAACTTCCACCAGACAATTTCTCTAGCCTGCTGAAGTCCTTGCATTGAATTCCATGTGATCTATGCTTTGATAGACCTTCTTCACATTGCCTCCAGTCATTTCACCAACACTTTTATTAAGCAGTAGCAGCATACCATCATGGTATATAGAGTGAAGGTTTCCTTATGTGAATTTTGTCAGTACTGAAATACTGTCTGCTATTTAAAGCACCCAAATCACTCTTTGCTGTGAAAACTTTCTGCACCATAGCTACAGGTCACCAAACTGTTCACCAACTTTTCAAGTTCCCTAACAAAACAAAAACTGTACAAAGAGTGGGATGTCCTAATCCTCCCTCTCAAGGAATTTTTTCTGTAGAACTATGAAGTCTTTTCTATGGTTATCTTCTACATTTGCACTTATCAATCTTTCCTGATGATTATGTTTGCCGGTCTGGATGACAACCTTGATAAAAATAAACGATTATTTTCAATTTTTCTCACCTTCCAGAGAAAGTTATTCTTACTGAATCCCTCTTAAATCAAAACAGACATACATCTCAATACATCCAGTACATGCCTAACACACCACAGCATTTTTAGACTCTGATTATATATTTTAAAGCTGTTGAATAATCATAGAAAAGCATCAGATAGAAATAATGATTTTGAAAAGAAATTTGAATACACAAATCAAATTGAAAAGTTACAGTTCCATTTACTGAAGTCACTAAAGCCAATTTTCTTCCAACATAGACTGTAGGCATGGGAAGCCTGGCATAGTTTAAAGATGGTTTCATTTGACACTGTCTGAGGACAGACTAATGGCAGCAGGAATAACAAAAAATCCAATATCATCATATTCAACCAAGAATTTTACATTTTCCCTGTGATAAAATTCTTACAGTGATTTTAAGTGGACTATAAATTGAAAGAGAAAGGTATATACAAGAAAGCACTGTAGTCACTTAGTTTCTGCTTCCTGTAACACCACCAAAGCAGATGAGCACTGTAGGAGTGCTTCATGCAGATATAACATTGAACTCTCTTGATAAAACCCTAAGTCACTAGACCTAATTTTAGCACACAGTGCATACAAACCATTTAAAAACATCTGAGAAGTGCTCTGGCTACTTCATCTTTTACTTTTAGAACCCTACTTTGTAAATAAAATCCACACAGAAATATGACAATAATGTTACAAAAAAAAAAAAAAAAAAACAAAACCATACAACACATGTCCAAATTACACACATAACCAAACCAATCAGTTTCCTAAGAAAAACTATCCAGTGTGTGAATCTCTCCTGACTGCACATCTTTTTCCACTACTGGACCTTTTTCTGTTACTAAGATCAAGCAAGTGGTCTTGTCATTAAATTTGGCTCCACACTTCTTGGGTTCAGCACCAGCTCTTTCCTTCCAGCAAGCTACCAGTGAATTTCTCAGCAAATACTACTTTGAAATTGAACGCTGTAGCTCTGACTTGTCACTACATCCAACCATGCTCGAAAGTAGCAGTGAGAGATGGCCACAGGGAACTGGCTACAGCTCTGTTATTCATAGCTGCTGGGTATAAATCAGAAATATTCTGTGACTGCTGTGAAAGACAGCAGTAGAGAACTAGATGTAATACAGCTCTGCTAGGCCACCTACTCCTGCTTCCTTGTTCTTTTTTCTGTAAGGCACACAAAGTATTTCCAGCAAAAATGTTTAAAAACCATGTCAGGCTCCCGAGTCATCACATTAATAAAGCAATTTTTATCTTCTGAAAGGGGATTTTCCAAGTGTTTATGTCACCGAGCGTTTTTCAGCAATACAAAAGCATATCCCTTTGTTAAAGAGATTTTTAGGTAAGAAAAGAAAACCCCAACTAGCTGGAACTTTCACAACGAGAGGTAAGAGAACTCCTAAAAGCCTGAGATAAAACAGAAGAGTTGGCAAAGCTGCCAGCTACCCTCTCTTTCATGTCTGGGATATTACTTTCAGGGGAATTGTGCCAGCACAGTTTTGCTGTGCACCTTCTGGCCAGAGGCAGAGCCTGGCAGGGGGCAGCTGTCCTGAGGGAGAGCCTTCCATCAGCCACGGCACCTCCAGAGAGCCGAGCGCTGGCCTGAGACACAGATGACCCAGGACACTGACCTCTTCCATGGTCAAGTTGTTTGTGGTTCCTAACGAGAAGTGACTTACAAGAACTATTTTTCATTATTATCATATTGACTGTAGCTTTGGCTGGGAGATTTGACTGGCAAGGAAGGTGGTCTTTTCAGTCTGAAATACTGTTTCAAGCTGCAGTTGAAGTGTTTTCTGACATAAAGCTACTCTATATTTAAAGGCCATTTATTTCCAGGTTTTGGGTTATGTATTTCTAAATCACTTTAGGGACTAGATGTTCCCTACCTATTAAATTACTATTAAATCAGTACAGCTAATTGAAATTGTAACCAATTATTGGCAGCACTGATGCTTTGTAGCTTGTGGACATCAACATCACTTTGTGTTCTGGTGTGTACTACTTATCCAGGCTTGCTGCTTCTAAGAGTACCAGCCACCCATCGTATGGGAGGGAATTAAGACCCAAAGACTTTGCTATAATATTCTCTACTATCCCAAAGTAAAAATTACCCCTGCGTCTACTTTAAATATTAATAGTGCCATGCAATAGTTCAAGATCACGGAATTAGAAACAACTGCTACTGCAATGGAAGTACAAATACCTTTCTTGAAATAGTTTAATTACCAATTCTTTTTCATAAATTAACTGAATAGCACTTTGAAGGTTTTAGAGGAAATATATACAACAATGAAGGAAGATTTACAATAATTTTACCTGCCTATACATAGTCAAAATAGAAGACATGAAAAAAACCCAGAAGTTAAGTGATGAATTTTAAAATAACCTTGTTGTATTTTTTTAGTACAATCCATTTTTAATTTCATGGCATTTATAACATAATAGATTTTAGTTATCAAGTCTTATTAGCATAATAAAGAACTATAACCTGTAGCAGTCAGGAAACTAAATTACTGCCTTTACATTTAAGTATTACATTGACAAATACATTGACCTTTGCATTAAGTTATGCTTAAAGGTTTAAAAAATGCATTATTGTTGGTTTTATTGTCTTTTTAGACACCAAGTTTCCTTTGAAAGGTCTATTGAAGGACAAAAGATTGATATAAATAGGGAGGGGAGGAATAAATTACAAATATCATGAGATAACTTATACAGCAAGTCTTCCACAAGGTCAAGACTAGATATTCCCAGGGGAACAAACCAAATGCAAGTTAAAAACAGCTCTTCTGCCTTTCTGGGGATACTCACCTGAGAATGGCATTTTGGGTAGTTTTATCTTCTAAGCTTTACCTTGCATGGACCACAGTCACAATTCATCTCTTTTGGGTTTTGGATACATGCTTTTATGTTTCATTCACAAAGATTAGATGTAAATTTCTTACAGTTGCTTTTCAGAAAGTTTCAAATGGCAACTGGAAGGCCTACCAACACTGCATGGCATCTAAGAGAGAGGTAAAACAGCAATACACCAAGTTTTAGGGCCTCTAACACAGGATTTATTGCCTAGGCCCTTCTGATATTAATATAACAGAACAAAACAGTTTGGTTGGGAGGGACCTACAATGGCTGACTGCCTGACCACTTCAGGGGCTAACAATATTATAATAACAATGACAATCATTACATTATAATAAAAAATACAGTCATTATAATATCTTGTAAAGCAAATTTGAGAATGCAAGTGATTCACCAAGTCCATCCACAGTCTTGATAGCTTATCATCAGGTATAGAAACTATCTGGATTAGTTTGCCAGTGAAAGAAATAAAAGACCAAAAGTGTTTTACTCTTCTTGCAAGGGAAAACCAAATCTTACTTCTGGTTCAGTTTAGGAATTTCAGCTTTGCCTCTATATATTCCAGAGGCCCGTGCAGAAGCAAAATCAATGTGAAGAATCATAAGTTTGGGGTGGGTTTTTTTGCATTTTCTACGCAGAAAGGATCAAGCTGGACATGATACAAACCCCCCCTTCCATTACTATCCCGATTCAGCTTCAACATCCTTGTGGCAATACCACCTGTACTCAGAAGTACAGGGACAAATCTGCTGAAATTCTTGTTTATAGGGGTTTTCAACCAGCCCTTTCCTTTGCGTGCTAGCAGTATGATAACCTGGGTGTTTGCTGACTGATGTCTTAGGATGACGTTAAATTCACTGTGCATTTTTCACTGACTGTCTACAATGTGGCATATTGATTTTACCTTTCCCTGGTTCACTTCTAAAACCTACACAGTCAAAACTGTTACTTATTTGAAGCTCTCTGTTTCTCCAGCACTGTTCTGACAGATATCTGTGTTCTGACACCATCTGCTATCTTCATATTCCATCACTGAACCACAGGCTAGCACTTCTGCTGTGACAGCTTTTGAGGTGTAAAATACACTTCTCTTGACATCTGCCTCAGCTCATCCATCCTCCACTAAAAAAGGTCTGAAAATATTTTTGAGATACTTTACATTTTAATTTCTCTATAGGATCCTTCTTCACTAGACGAATGCCAAGTTTCTGTGGTTTATTGCCTTTCATTTTTGAAGAGAGTTCATATTTTTTGTATACCAGCTCACAGTGCGATAGGCAGGCAGGGAACACCTGATACACCAAATTAACACTGCTTATTCCTGTCTGCTGTCTGTTAAAGCATACAGAAATGCACACATGTCCCTTACAGGCATAAGAGGACTAGATATTCCAACTCTTTTGACTGCAGTGACACACTCCAGCTAAAGAAGCCATCTGCTCTCCTAAAATGAAAAGAAAAAAAAAAAAACAAAACAAAACAAGCTGATTGGATGAGTTATGGTCTATTGGTCTAGGAAATGGAAGCTAATCTCCTCTGAGACTCTACCTCTGCACACAATCCGTCCACCTAGTATCTTTACCTTTAAAGTTTTGACAACATTCAGCTGATTTTCTGACAGAAGTATCCAAAGTTAGTGCTGTAAAAACACTTAGTTCAGAATCTGAGATGTAGCTCAGTCTCCAGCTTTTATCAGCCCCGATGCAACAGAGGTATTCTAGAGCAAGGTGTGTCTTAAAACTATACCTTAGAATAAAAACCCCACAGACACACTTTAATCACAGAGAGAGTTAGGGTTGTGCCTCTTTCTTTTTAAACTCTATCTGACCATCCAAAATTCAACATAACCAAACATGTGGAACATATTAGAATGTTCATAACAAAGAACAACATGAAAGAACACTTATGAGGGACCAAAAGAAAATAATTTCAGTTATTAAAAATGTAGTGAAACAGAAAAAGAATCTGAGAAAAGCATCAGCCAAAATTATAAACAGGAAACAGGGATAGGAACTGGTGAACTCCCATCTTCACTAAACACAAAGAGAATCGCTATTACTGAACAGAGTGATGTCACTTTCCAAAATTGAGTAATGCAACACAACATAGAGAGGAACCCTCTTAGAATGTTCCAATAGACAAAACCACAAATCTAACAGGTTACTTTCATTCAGCTCTAGAGTTACTATTATGATTCATTTCTTATAAGCGTCTTATAGATCCTCAAACACATTTACTCGATAAATATCTGGTTATATGCATTCACATCTTGCCAGAGTCATCAGCAATAACATAGTTTGTAAGAAGTTTTATATTAATAAGTATATAAATTTCTAGCGCTCTCTTCATTGATCCAGCTTAGTTCTCACCTCTCTTTGAGTCTCCCATTGCTCATTTTTCCTATCCATACCTTTCTGCAATAAACTTGCACATCTTTTAAGGAAAAAAAAACTTTTTCTCCTAAGTTCAACATTTCTATTTTTCATTAGTTCTTTGTTAAATGTATTTATAAAGCTTGTGCCTATCTAATAAAATGGACATATGTTGTCATTCTATCCAAATAATGATATACTCTGCATCAAGTAAAATAACTGTTTTATACCTTTCATACGGCATGTTCAGGGCTCTCAAAGTAGTATTTGCAAATAGTTTGCCTAGAATAACTCCCAACTGACCTATGTGCATGCATCCAGCTAAAGCACTTGTTAATTTGCCTCCTAGCACACTGCCCAAAATCCTTCTATCAGCATTTATTCATGAAAGATACCTATATTAGAAGCTGTTAGTCAAGCGCTCTCATTTTTGGCTACATGATTACAAGTTACAAAAATACTTCCTTCCTTCCATGAGAGAAACCCTCCCCCGTGAATGATCATAAATAAATATATCAGTGCTGTAGTTCAAATATCTATCAGTTTCCTATAAAATGAAGATACAAGGATACCCAGGTCTGCTACCTCATTTATATTAAGATCCTTTCACAAGCAAGCACACAGTACTTTGATGTAACTAAGAATTTTTTTTTCTCATATTTCTAAATGAGCGGATAGATACTTAAGACACTGTAATTATTTTAATCACTGTTTTAGTTTTTGTGTATCTCCACAGAACATAATTCATAATTAAACTTGTACAAAATCATATTATCTCTTATGAAGTAATTATTAACTGTCTTGACAGAAACCTTATATCAATATTTTTTCTCAGTTTCTTGCTAGAAGTCTGTCTGTACTAATATCCTACTATAGCGTCACATATTTTATTCATATATAAATGTATCATACACATTTAATATTTACCTGTTTAACTGAATAATTATGTCATTTTTTCATCTACATCACTTCTAAGTCAAAATATAACCCCTTGAAAGGCACTTGTTTGCACACATACACACAACTTTTCTGATAAAACACATAGGGGTTTTTTCTGCTTTATTATTTTGCAAAGAAATAGCTTTATCTCTAACATAATCTCAGAATTTTTTTTTTTATAAAAAGAGATAAAAATAAGAAAACAAAACAAGCAATCAAAAAAAAGGATTTGCTTATGTTTTAATTCCAGGAATGAAAGGGCCTATGAGACAAGCCTTCTGCAGTTTTGGGAGGTTTTTAATTTGTGCTGTTTTAGTCCTTTTACAAGGGCAACTGTCTCCAATAGTATAACCTATAATTACACTCTGCCAGAACTTCATAGGTTTCTTTTCCTGAGATAAAATGACAACAGTTAAATCAATAGTCACAGAACTCTGCTCAGTCCCTGGGAGTATTACTGGGTTGCCCTAGTCTCTGCTTAGTGCTATCCCCTCTGCCCAGTGAACCCCCTTACAGTTGCCCCTAAAAAGCCAGCCCACATCCCTGCCTATCCCACCCACTCCCCACACACTTACTTTCTTCTCTCACCTTCTACCTACTCCTTTCTCTTAGCTTCAGAATGTGTCCTTCCTGCCGCCTCCTTAACCAACATCATGGGAAATAAAATATTAGCTCCCTCTCATAACTCTCTCTTCCTTGCATATTACTGTTCGGAGCAGCACAAATCTTCAATAACTTTAATATTGATGGTTTTCTTATCTTCCCTCCCCCTTGTGTTTTGGATCATTTTCCTCTTTAGCTCAACAGTTTAACAATCTGTACTTTGGTGTGTTCTCGCTTTTTGTCGAAGGAAAACTGAATTTTTCATATTCTTCCACTAGATGCAATTTCTCAAGGACTTAATCCTATCTTTTCTATTCTTTGTGATGTACTGCTGTTCTTGATCTGTTGGGAAAAAAAAAATCCTATCTTATATTTTCCATTTCAAGACAGACTGTAATCTTTCTCAGGTCTTTATTCCTCAGTGTAGCTTGTGACAGATCTTGAAACACCAGCACCATATGTTCTCCCTGAGTAAGATCAGAAAGCTCTCTAGCTCAATTTTTTTTTTTTTTGAGACTTCTTTCCCCTTAAAGTGATGCCATCTTAAAATTGTATTACCATGTTTACCTGACATGAGAATAAACTTAGTGCTAAAGATAAAGAATTTTGTATGCTCCCCTCTTCCAATGAGCCCTGTAATTATTTTCTCTTGTAGCAAGGCACGAGTCTTGCCTTAATACTTAGCACACGGCTCCTGAAAAAACGACTCATTTCCATATTTTTTCTTACCCATATTCCTACATCTTTTTCAAAAATCTTTTTTTTTCTTTGCAGACGTATTGATTTATTTTGTAAAGATACTATGTCTACAGATCTTTATTCATAATTATCTTAGATATTAATATTTTACTTTGACTCAAATTTTTAACCTCTTATTCAGTCATCTCAAGCTTCACCTGCTAAAAACTTTAGAGATCTGAAAGAAGCAGAACCTTCAAAATCCTGTCCAGCAGCAGAGACTGTTCTATCTGTCCTTTCATTATGCGCTGCTCCTTCCTGAGGTAGGCGTTTTTGAGCTCTGTGAAGGTTTCTTGGGGAACAATCCCCAGATACAAGTGTTCACTAGTACCATAAACGAGGAAAGACTTCTTGAAAGTTCAGCATGGGGGAAAAAAAAAAAAAAATAAAAAGACATTTGCATTTTCCTCCATTCTATTCCATTCCATTCCATTCCATCATGGAACACTGAGACAAACCCACCAGCTAGCCTGGATCTGTACAGGTTCAGGACTAAAGCAGGACTTGGTATAACGGGTCATCAGTAACAATAGTATAAAAAAAGATAAGAGAACTACACCTACAGGGCCAGTATAAAGACTTCTTACCCCATTTACCATTTTGCATGTACTGTGCTTTCAGAAACTTATTTTCATTAACGCTACACTCTCCACATTTATAAGCACGATACACTTTACATTATAAACATTAATCAGGACTTATTCATACTAGCAGTAGTAATTCAAGGAGTCTCTAAAGCACCAAACATATGACATATACAGCTCCAGACTCTAAGTGGCTAAGCAGGAGCAGGGAAGATTCTTCACTTACCTCAATGCAAGACCACCTCTCGAACTCTTGCCTTCATTTGACTAAATGCCCTCCTTGAACATAAGTTTACCAGTACTTCAACATGCTTCACAGATGGCACTATGGGAAAGCTCAGTGCTTGGGCCTCTCTGGGAATAACACATTGCAACTTTAACAAGACTATGAAAAAAAATTATTTTCATAATGACAAAATCTCTACTTTTCATTCACTGAAAGTTTTAATCCTGCAATAAATGTAGCACAGAATTTTATTTGCACTGCTAGTAGACCTGAAACCATTCAGAATAATACCTTTTTTTTAATAAAGGCTAAAGAAAAAAAAAAAAAATCACAGACTGTTCACCTTTAATTAGAGAGATCTATAACAGCATACATTCACTGCTGTCTTAACTGACAGATGTTCTTCCCTAACACCACCTGGGATCAAAACCATCCAATTCTTGCAGGGAGTGCTGTACTGGCACATGTGACACTTTGACAAACCACAGGTGGATGTCAAACCTGTGAAGATGTGTGTAATGTCAAACTTCTGCAGCTACATTCAGCTCCCCTTCAATATCACCAGGCTCTGCACAGGTCCACTTTATGCATCTCTCACTGAAAGGTTTGCGTGTGTCTGAGCAGAGATACACATATCTCATGCAAGGGAGGATAGCACAGAAACACTGAAGCTGGCAGAAACCTGTGTCAGGGCTGGATGGTCCATGAAACCTCCACAGAGCACAGGTCAATACACAAGCTGCTGGCTCATGCCCAGAAGCACGGGTGGTAGTCTCAGCAATGGGCTGCCAGCACTGCCTACAGCTGTGTTTCCACCGTGGGGCAAGCACATGCAGAGGCACCTGGCATCCAGCACATAGACTGCAAAGGAACGAGAAACTGGAACAGAATCCTGAGCACAGATACTGTGGAACAGAGAGCTGGGCAGGGAGACTGGTCAAGTGGTAACGCTTGAAAAACTGAGGGCAAACACACTCCTCCTTTCTCTTCTCCTTTTGTAAAACTCAGTAACTGCCTTTTATCTCACTTTCCCTCAGTTCCCTATTTTCCTCCAGCAAACTCCTTGCAAATATGAAGACTTCCATCCATTTTGCCTCAAAGAAAAGATCAGAGACCCTTAAACATGAGAATAGGATAACCATCCTTTACCCAAGGCACATCAAAACCTCCCACAAACTGCAGTCTTGGAGAACCTGGGAAAGCAAATAGGTTCCTCTAGGCCCAACACAAACATCATATTTAGCAAGTTGATACCTTCAGTTCCTTAAGGTGATAAAGTCACTTTGGCTTTACAGTGTGCCCTTGATACTTAGGGAACCAAGATACCATATTACTGTAACTCATTTGCAGGCTCTTGCAATGGAACACTGGTATTTGTAAAACTTAGACAGCTTTTTAGTGACATTTAGTGTCACCAAAATGAGAACTAATTGTTCACCACTGCTTATAAATTAAGTGTGCTTATTTTGCCAAGGGCAACCTTCACTAGAAATTGTAAATAGCAAGCAAGTCAGAAATCACGTAAATCATGATTCCAGCTAATTAAATTCCACATCTAATGGACCAAAATTTATTGACAGCTCACTAAAATGCATTAAGAAACACAGTAACTGCATTTGTCGAAAGTAATGAAGTGTTAGTTTGTAGGTTTTGGGGGGTTTTGTTTTGGTTTTGTTTTTTTTTGGGGGGTGGGGAATTTCAGTTTGTTTGGTTGTGGTTTTTTGCAAGCACTTAGAATGTTATTATAAAATTGCTCTGGGCCACACTGTTAACATACAACAGCCAGTTACTATTCTTTAATCAGAGAAGACATTCCTATCTATTGGAAAATAACTTAGGCTGTTTTTTCCAATTTTTATTCCTGCTTAAGAAACAGGACACTTACTGAATATTGAAACACAGGAAGGCAGTAGAGAGATGTTACTGAGATACATGTGCCAGTTTACTTTCTGTTAAGTTTCTTCAGTCATTTTAGTATTTCTGTCCTGTAATCTAGAGTGAATTAATGTAAATATCTTTGTTATTAAACTATAATAGCCTTCACAGTGGGAGAATGCATGTGTTCAGACTATAGCTGAGATATGCCATATAGCTGGCAGATCATATTTGATCTTTACTTGCTATGCACACTAACTTCTGGACCAGCCCACGTATTGACTGGTTTAGGTGTCAAACCTGGGAACAGGAACCACAGAAAAGAAGATATTCTGGCAACATAAAGAATAGGAAGGAGAGGCCAGAACAAGGAAGAACATTCATGTGCTCAAAGTTAGAAGTTCTACTGTTCTGTGGTAAAGGATAACAATATGAGCAGTGATTAAATAGCAAATTAAAGAGATATAAAAAGAGGCTTAAAGGAGGAAAAATGTGCAGCTGACTCAGAGCAACATGTTATTGACAGCTATACTGGGACAAAAAAAAATGGTATTTTATGGCACACGCAAAAGGGCATTACTAAAATAGCAAGGATGCTAAATGCAGGAACTGGAAACAACCACATGTATAACAATGGAGAGTTTATGACTGAAAAAAACCAGCTGCAAACTCCCAAGGAAACAAGAAGATGTTTCTGAGGTTCATAATGGGTGAAGAAAAAGGAGATGTCTCACTAGCATCTGTGCTAATTAATAAGTTTCCTGATTTGTATAGAATTTCAGAGGTGGCTTCCACCACAGCTGCATAGCTGAAGCATATTACCAGCTAATTACCCAAATAGACTTTTATATTAACAGTGATGGCCAGCACAGGAATTGTGTATATCCACCTTTAATGAAGCTATACAATTGAATAACTTTCAATTGAACTGTGCACTTCATTCCCAGGTATTTCCTGCACATCAGGATGGTAAATTCTCTGAGAATGTTTTCTATTGGATGTGCCTCAGCTGTATTTTTTATTTCAGCACACCTGTCTCCATTTGATGCAATTTTTAGATCACACCTACATTACTTGGTACTTTTCTGTAGAAGCGATCATCAAATGCTTTAATTAATTAACAACAGTCATATTCATTAGTCCAAATTGAAGGCAGAAGTCTAACACATTGCCTTTAACAGTGTATGAACAACACTTACCTTTCTGGTCTGCTATCTAGAGCTCCACCAGAAAAAACTTTTTCTATTTTGTTATTCTTACATGTATTCATAGCTCCTTCTTTAATACTATTACTTCTTTAATGAAGATGTTGCTGCAGTAACATCTTAAATTAGTATGCTTTAACTCTTGTAAACAATCATTTCATATCACCCTAAAGCTCTTCCCCAAAGCCCTTTTCACAATTTCACAAGCAGAAGTGCCAAGGGTGGAAGAGGGAGAGCTGGGCTGCATGGAGCTCAGCAGCAAAGCCTCTGGCCTCACCCCAGAGCTGTGACAGGCAGCAGGCATCTCGCTACCATCACCTTACCATGGTCACCAGCCATTATCATCTACAGACTCAGAGTAACATCAAGGTATATATGTATAATAAAACATCTATGAATCTTAAAAGAACTAGTCAGTATTCAGTTGTAGTATGTATTTATAGTGTACAGCCACATATACTTCACTGCAGATCCCCAAGGCCATTTTTTTCATTTGTATTCTGTTACCTCAGTGAACACCAATAGAAAATGCTATTCAGCTGACAAAAAGCTACCCTATGACAACTTTAAATCTGCCATATAGTACCTTTGACAAAATTGAGAATCCTAAAGAAACCTATGGGTTAAGCAACCCAATTATTCCCTTGAAACCCACAGTGAGTAAAAATTCAGTTAAAGTATCCCAGACACTGCAAGCTTGCCCTCAAATCACTGTTAACCCAATCAGCAAAACTGAACTTGAACTCCTTGGTTGGACTCTCCTGTGTTACAAGTAGGCTTAAGCAGCTGGTTCATGGATCGTGAATAACTAATTGCTCTTAATTCTACTCCTTGAGACATGCTACATGAAAGTATTGACATAACAAAGGCAGAAGTTTTTTACCTGCTAAGTATTAAACTGTTAACACTGCAGTATGTGACAAAAATAGTAAGGGATGTAATAGCTAGTAAAATAACTTCAGTTATTCAAGAATTATACAAAATCCTAAGTAAATTTAGGAGAAAGCTATTTGGCTGATTGATGTTTCTTTTAAAAGCCATACATAACATGCAAAAATTAGGGAAGCTGCTTAACAAACTAGATTTTGTGGGAAACAATTTCCACTTTGGATAAATGCACAGATCTGCACTCTGTAACAGGGCTTTGCTTGGGGAATGCACAGAAGTTTTTTGGTGGTGTTCCAGAGGTTTTCTAAATACCTTAATTCAAGCAAACTTTCCCTTCTGTCTCTTCGTGAAAAGGAAAAGCAAAGTGAATAAAAGAGACCAAGAAATTACAAAATCTTTCCAGTTTTTCTTGTTATTCCCAGTGAAACCACTACATACACAAAACTAAAGTATCGAGCAGAAGCTGTTAGTGTGCATTTTGATTAGTAAATATTAGAAATTTGACTAAAAGAGTGCTGGAGGAAATAGGTAATTAAATGGAACAAATTCACTTTGCCACTTTTTGTAATAGTTTATCTTAATCATTCATTCATATCTAACAAATTTTCTGCCCAGCTATAGCTACATGGATATATGCTACATATAGAATCACAAGCTATTCTTCGTAGGAATATACTGCAGGACAAAAATTAGGTCAAAACATGCAGACATCAACAATTCAACCATCTACTGCTTGGATTAGAGAAGTTGAAAATTTTATTAGCAAATATCCTAAATAAGGATCTTGTATCTTCACTAGTAGATACTGGGTAAGACGCAGCTGCCCCACATGTTCTTTTACCCTAGCATGACAGTGCATTTGGCAGTGGTTAAGTTCAGGTGACACAGAGCTATAAAGACTGATAGACATCACCTTATGCAGGTGGTAACAGCAGCAGGAGATGAACAAACTCAGTGTGGTAATAAAACACTTACAAGTGCTTTAATACCCACACACACCACCACAAGATACAAGTAAGAACTGGAGAATAAATACATATCTACACACACACGCTCTATAAATGTGATGATCATTCAACAGAAAAAAACATCATGACTTCCAAACTCTAGACCCCAGTAGAATTACACTGCCCTGAGTCATCTTCAACTTACTCAGCACCTCAAGAAAAAGAGCCTAACAAGTTCAAGAGGGTACAGGTAGAAATAAGAGAACTTATCTGACTTGCTGGTACCACAATTGGCAGATAAGCCATACGTAGCCAAATGGATCAGCTTAAGATTCTGCATAATTCTAAATCCTCATCCCAGAGAGGCCTTTCCTTGGAGAGAAATCAGAAGAAAAAAAAAATCAGATTAACTTATCAAATTCTTAAAACAAATGAATCTCCTTTGACCCATTTTACTCCAGAAAAGGCCTGGCACTTAGTACAACCCCTTGGGCAAGATCTTGCATTTCTTCTTTCAAAATTTGAAATAAAACACTCTTCTATTATTATTATTATAAATGTATCATGCTTTTCCAAGATAACCAGTATGAACAGAAAACATCCTAAGCAGATGCTAACCCATGATTCTCAAAAGCACACATAAAGACTGGACATTTTAATAGGATACTAAAGCAGTAAGATGCTCAGATCTCACTGAATTAAACAGGAGTTTGGCACCCAGTTCCTCTAGATTGCTTTGAAAAGACTATGTTGAGCAATTGCTAATAACGTATAGAAAATGTGTTTTAAAAACAACCAAGCTGTCCAGAAGTATTTTACAAACAGAAAGGAATTAAATTTAGACAAGTTCATCCCAAATAATTGCACAACCTCCACTCAGTTCTCTACATCCTATAAATAAAAGATACGATCAGACTTTTCAAGTGGCTTAACATATGGTGTACACCTTTCCAGGACAAATCAAAGAGAGATCAGTTTTTCTAAGGCCTTGTATCTTTGCTGTGCAGTATAGTCCCCTGGGTTACAGAAACTTCTGTCACCAAATTTTCCATTATTTACATATTTAGCAAGACACAAGTTATCCCAGTCCTTACAGCTGTCAGAAAAAATATTACTGCTACAATTTAATTTTATGTTTGCAAATGATAAGAAAATAATATTAATGCAACACTCATAGAAGATAGGTAAATTTGGTTCTTTAATTCCTGAACTTGGAGTGTGAAGGGAGGTTGTTTAAAATATTCAGAGAGCTTCACAGTAATTTCTAGTCCCCACAGAAATAAGAGTTCTCAGTGGAGCTTTTAATTCATTTTTCATGCAAAGCTATTGAATTTTATTATCAAAATATAAAAATTAAAGACCTTAAAAACATCAGATTTAAATAATCTGGCACATAATTGCTTTTCTAGATTTCATTTTCAAATTATTTCATACAGCAATATACAAAACAAACTAAAATGATGAGACATGTCACTTAAAATTATATTAGTAAACATTTATCATGCCAGACATTTCCATCATAATGCTTTCAAAGATAAAAGGGGGTTAGATCCTTGTTTAGAAAACTTATAGGAGGAAGTTTCCCTGCAATACTCCTGTACACTTATGCTGCAAATCCATGGAAAGAAACACTCTGTTCCTGCAGCTGGATCCAAAAGGCATTTCAGGCATATCTGTGGGCAACTTGAACATGAACTTCAGGGAAACTGGGGAACACCCAGCATGGACACAGGGCAACAGCAACAAAGGAATACTCAGAGCTTCACAGGACTGCTGGACTACAGCAGTGACCTCAGCTCTTGTCTACCATTTTTACCTGCTTAAAGGGAGTCTGAAATATCCCCAAGAGATTTCTATGTCATTTAAAAATCCACTTTATGCAGATGTGACTACCACCTAGCAGAAAGGACATATTGAACAATGACTTAAAACTTCGGATTATTATTCCACAGGAATCTTAATATAACAGTCAAATGACAATTCTCATGCTATTCAAAATGATGGCTCTAAAAATATGTAAGAGCCACAGGGAAACTTCTTGTCTAAGCAGGTACAACGGTCACCATGTGTACATCCTTCTCATATCCCTGTACTGAGAAAAAGTTCTGACATTAGCTACTTCCCAGGCAGATGTTTCTTCCTGCAGAGAGGGGTCATCAGACTGCAGCACCTAGAACTGACTTCACCAGTGATTTCATCCATCTACAGAGTATTGGACCTCAACAGACTGAGCTTTCCAATCAGAGAGGCTCCCCAGAATGTTTAACACAGCCCATTGGTCTACAAGTGCATGGGCAGTGTGAGCAGCAGGAACGTTTCTAATATTCCTGCAGCAAAACAACTCCTAAGTGATACTTTTTTTATATCAGCACTTTGAGAAAGTTCAGCAAGGAAAACTGCAAGCCTCTCAGATAGAATTAGAGAGCCACAAAAATGATCAGAGGGCTGGAGCAGCTCTCCTATGAGGACAGCCTGGAGAAGAGGAGGCTCCAGGGTGACCTTGTAGGTCTCTTTCAGGTACTTGAAGTTCGCTATAAGAAAGCAGGGGAGGGACTGTTCACAAGGGTTTGTAGCAACAGGACAAGGGGTAATGGCTTTAAGCTAGAAAAGGGCAGATTTTGGTTAGATGTTAGGAAAAAGTTCTCCAGTATGAGTGTGACAGACCACTGGAATAGGTTGCCCAGGCAGGTGGTAGAGGCCCCATCCCTAGGGACATTCAAGATCAGGCTGGATGAAGCTTTGAGTAGCTTGATCTAGTTGAAGATGTCCCTGCTTATGGTGGGGGGGTTGGACTAGATGACCTTTGGAGGTCCCTTCCTGCCCAGACATTCTATGACTCCATGATTCTATGAATTAATTTCTTTTGAAGTAAAATATACCTGACTGCATTTAATAACACATGCTGGCTAGAAGTAACTACCTAGCTGATAAAAGTACACAAAGGTTGGGATAATCCTTTTTTTTTCTTTACTTAATGGGTTATTACACATCTTCCACCAGCATCTGCCACATAAATTTATATCTCTGCTGTTCCATTTTCTTCTACCTTGCCTCTCACTCTTATACTTTTAGCAGTCTTGGTACAGAGACCAAGTCTTTTTCAGAAACTGACAAGTAGTCTTCTGCAACCTACTCACCTCTTCTCAAAATCCAGTTAGTTTTACTAAACATACAACATTCAGTACATGTTGTAGCCACCATGTTGTAGCAGCTACGTCATAACATAGCAGAAGGCAAACAGATCCAGGCAAAACAAGCTCCAATTTAGGAACTTGGCCAGCTGACAAGTGACAATATCCCCAAGTGAAAAGACCTCCACAACAGTCTATCATTAGAAAAAAATAATTTCTTGCAGTACTAAGCTTTTTGTTCCTTGCATCTCATACAAGTTAGCAAAAAAACTGAAAGAACCTGAATGACAGTGAAATAAATAGTTTGTTATGGTTTTGCTTTTTACTGAAAACTCCTAAAAATCAGTCTTGTCGCCACTGAGTCTATGGTTGAGCATACAATACTTTCTCTGGCTACAATGTATTGCTATCAGAGTTGTTTTCAAATCACTTTTTAGTACACACATCTGACCAATGAGAGAGAGAGAGAGAAAAGTCTATTTACCTAGGACTCAAATATTCCAAGTTATATCAAATTATTACCAGTTCTACCCACTCAGGTAGAGTCTTTTTCCTTAGATGATGTCAAAAAAAGTTTCAGACCTCAGGTTCAGGTCCTTTTTGGATTTTCAGCTGGACAGTTCAATACTAGATCAATATAAACAGTTGAAGAAGTATTTCTATGTCACATCTAAAATTATGAAAAAAAAAAAAAAATCACTATTCAGTTTGCCCTCTCTAAAACAAAATTATAAGTAGCAGCACAAAGCAGGAATGCTCAGTCATTCCAAAGTCAGAGGATGTAGTAGAAAGCAATTCACATTTCTGAAAAAATCCCCAAAATTCTTCCCACGTGCCATTCTGCTCAATGAATTTGAACAGGTACACTTGGAGATCACTGTCAGTCTGGAGGTAATAGTGTCAGCTTTGTACAAAAATATGTTCCCCAGACCAGCTTTCAGATCCTAGTCTTTGCGTTTTAGTGTGCAAAGACTGTGCTGTCAAAGCTACTAAGTACATCTTTCAGTCCTCATTTTGTAAATGCAGAACCCTCTCCACTCAGAATGAGATCCCCAAGTGGTCAATAGTATGAAGCAGTCAGGATCTCCCGTTTCTTTCTTCTTACTTTGAAAGGATGGGAACAGCTGTTCCCATCTGAACATACACAGCACAGCTATTTGTTCTCCGAGATCAGAGAACAAAAAGTACTTTTTAAACTTCAACCAGTAGGTTCTCTGGAGAGAACAGACTGCTTTCTGAAGAATAAATTAAGCATTCAATTAAACTCTACAACAGGTAAGTACTGTTCTTATCCTTTTGGGGATATATGTTCAATGCTATTATTACTATCCCCTGCAAATAACTCAAGTCAAATCAAACTGAGAAATTCTCTTCTCAGTTCAAGCAAAATGTTCAGTATAGATTACACGTAGATTTAAGGAGTGAGAAAAATGAAATAAGTACTTCAGTTATTTTGCAGAATACTTAAAAGATGCCTAAGTGTGGCACTACGCCAGACCCTGTTCCACAGTTTCAGGGCTATGTCAGTAGACACCTTCATTCCTGTGAAGATCTGCAAGCACATCAGAGCTTCCCATCCCATTTCTGATTCTCTATTTCCCAGAATTACAGATTCACA
Organism: Merops nubicus; assembly: GCF_000691845.1. Classification (NCBI taxonomy): domain Eukaryota; kingdom Metazoa; phylum Chordata; class Aves; order Coraciiformes; family Meropidae; genus Merops; species Merops nubicus. The sequence continues at coordinate 19,393 of NW_008620973.1, read as the reverse complement.
CGTATGAATAGTGACATATTTATAAACATAGAATAATGCTATAGAAATATGGCATTAAAAAATTGATTTGGCTTCACTGATGGAGCATCTAATTTAGGTTAAATTACTGTGTTTGTGAAATAGCTTCAGGATTTATTGCTTTCAGCATGGTAACTCATCAACTACAGTTTAGCTTGCAGGAATTTAAGCAGAGAAGTTAATTAACAAAAATTTTCAAACAGCCAAAAGCTTCTATGGGTTCAGTAAGTATTCCATATACATATGAACATGACCTAAATAAATAAATAAAAAGATACTACTTCCAGACTACCGAGTTTATTACTAAAATTAATTGAGCAATATTGACTTGGATATTTTAATAATCTAGAATAGTTAAAGGCAACATCAGGCCCTGAAAATACAAACATTCCTTTTACTTTCTATTAAAATACTGACCACATTGATTTAATTAAACAGCACATGCATCTCTAGCCTCAATACATTTTGAGCAAATATTATACTGGACAGTAGCTCCCATGTTGAAAGGAGTTCCCCAAGTTAGACAAGGTAAATCAAAAAGATTAAAAAAAAAGCAGTGAACCAATTTTTAATGTTTTTACTCAATATAGCAAAACTGGTTTTGGACAAACTAATAAGGATAGAAGAAACAGAAAAAAAATGTGCCTAATGCTGAAAAAATATTTACTATATTAACAGAAAATAAAAATTCTATGTCACAGTATCATGAAATTATCTTTCAGCTTGAGCAACAGTAGCTGTAAGTTTCCATTGATACTTTTTATCACTGTGTATTTCAGTCTATTTTTCTTTGCCTCTAAACCTAAAGATGCTGTGGCCTTAAACTCTATTAATTACTTTATTGGGTCCCTCTTGAACAGAAATGCTCCTTTAATAAGATCTTCTGCAATGTTCTCATGCAAGCAAATCATTATTACAGGAGTGATCCTTTCTCATACCAAGATCCTCTTCGCTGTTAAAGACTTGTGATAAAGAATTGATCAAGAGTAAATAACAAATAATTTATAGTAAGTTACTCTGACTGAAAACAAACATCACTTCAGAACACCAAGCAAACAACAAAGAGGAAAGTGCACTCCCATGGGTAAGATTATTAGAATGAGTAAACACTACTTGTGTAAGCATTACGAGATTGTATCCACAAAGCACACCTATTATCAGCCTAAATTTATCAGGGCAGACACGACAGAAAACCAAAATACATATATGTGTGTGTGTGTGTGTGTGTTATATTTCTGTATATATATATAAAAAATGTATACATGATGAATATAAACACATACACCATTTTTCTTTGATAGACACCCTGCTTTCTTGACCTGCCATGATCCATCTAACAACAGTATATTGCTGAATCAGTAATGTAAGTGACAATAACAGCACTACTTTCCTAGTTACAGTTACCAGCATCTCCAAACATGTAAAACAAAGAGATGTGAGAGCAGGTGAGAATGGCCTCCAGCTTAGCATCACAGTTCTTGAAGCCGTGCTACCAGATTTGCTGAAGAGATGTTGGTAATTGGTTGATCCTGCAGGAACCTCTGTTGGAAATCACTTACATCCAGTAGTAGGATGGGAAATCCTGCTAATTGGCTATGTCTATTCAGAGAATCTGAGCTGGAGTTGGCAGCCAAAGTAACTGAACAAGAATATTGTTAGCTTCAAAACCTCCTAAGCTTTCCATCCAGGAAACGTTCAAGAGAAAGTATCATTTCTGGGTTATCACAACACACATTTTACTTCTCTTGTCAGTGATAAAGACATCATGCCAATTTCCCACAACTCACCTGGCATTACCAGCGTTTCTTGTAATTTCTTCCAGTGTAAATTCATCACTCAAGCCCTTTTTCTGCAAACAATAAGCTGAAGGACAAGCTATTACATGCCTTGACTAATTCTTTTACAGAAAGGAAACCTGTACTTGTACTTCAGCACCTACAGCCTGAGCCAGACATACCTGGGCCAGAAGCCACATCCCTAACAATTCCAGAGCTCCTCAGCAGAGCTACTTTAGGCACTCTGCCTTGGTAACATAGTTGCATCATTTACATATAAAATTTTTTTGGGTTTTTTTGGGGTTTTTTTTTAGGCAATGCACATCTGTATGAATCTACCCACATCACTACAGCTTATAGTGGAGAAAGGGAGAGTGACAGATGGTTACAAAATGAGAAGAATATGATGAGGAAGAAAGTGCTTTCTTGAGGTAAAGGTTCTTAGACAGAACTGCTGAGGCAGAATATAAGATATGAATAATTTTAAAGTGTCCTTCCCTCCCACGGAGGCTGGTTGTATGTGAAAGAGTACACTTGTGGAACAAAGGTGTGACAGCCACAGCTGAGCTGCTGCATTTAATACTATTACCTCAGACACCAAAACCTGTGAATTCACCTCAGCTTGGATTTCAGTCCAGACCAGTGTGGGTGCAAAAGAGTCGTACAGGCAGGCAGGCAGGACCCCATAACTGCTGCTTCTCTGGGAGCCCTGAGCTGGTACAGGTACATCAAGCCAGGCTGGAAAACAAGGCGCAAAGACAGGCTAAGGCCAAAGCAGAGCTGTGAGATTTGCCTCAAATTACACCCAACCACAAGGGCCATCTGACCTCAGACACACATCCCAGGACCCTACCCACTCCTCTGGTGAGTTTCTGTCCCTGGACAGCTGCAGCCACTTGCCACCAGCAAGAATGATTTAACAGCTTGATTAGGAGCATGAACCTGGCCACAGAAGCTGCATTTAAGATGTCAAGATTAAGGTGATTTCAGTGGGAGTCTACTGAAATCATGAATTTAATCACAACCATTAAGTCAGAAAAATTTACATGTCAGTAGGTGTCATAATTGTCAGATGAAAGGAGAAAAAAGGAAAGAAGAGCACAGATAAAAATTACAGCTTAAACATTCTGCTAGAATGATAAAAATATGTGGGATGAAATTGAGAAATTAGCTCCAAAGATGACCTATGTGAAAAGAAAATGTATGAAGAATGTAATTTTCTGTATGACTTGAAGATGTGGCAGCTAATTTTCAAGATTGGATAAATTGTCTTTGAGCAATGATCGATTTTGTTGGTTTATTTTTTTAAATTCATGGCAGTGGTTAGTAACTCACAAGATTATCTCACACTTACATGGAAAGCTTTCTAAATATACTTGAGCCTTTCAGTGTAAAATTCTTTAGGTAGATACAAACAGTTAAGCTGAACAGGTCATGGTCATGTGTGGAGATCCTACATGGAATGCTACAGCACGTAATGGTTTTGAAAGTGTCCTTCAGCTAGCAATATACCACATAAAATACACCAGCACAGGCTGCAGTGTTTGAAAACAAGCTATCTGAAACACCTTTTATGCAGTCACACAGGTTTAGAAAGGAGTAAACTTTGAAAAGTGTAAATTCACATATCAGATTCCAAGACTGTAGAATAGCCTCTTTGGATCAGAAAAAAGCATCATTTAAAAAAAAAGAAAAAATAATAAAATATAAAGAACTCAGCTTTGTTAATGTCATTGCAACTCCTTTTATTCTGTGCAAGCCTTCAAAGTTCCTATACACCCACATCTTCAGAAACAGCCTCAAACCTCTGAACACTGGAGCATAACAGAAATCTATATATGGAGAAACCATTATATATGTGTGTGAAATTACATAAAGATGATAAAAAGAAGTTAGAGGAAAAGAGGATTGCCAAGGTGAAAAGCAGGCATAGAAAATAAAAAGATAATCCACTTTATTTCTGGCATTTGCCGTATTCATGGATTTCAAGCCAGTTCACAAAATAATGAAAGGTACAATTGCCCAGTCCGAGAGTTGCCTTTCTTGTTTTCTCCTGTATTAATCACTTCAGTTAATGCCTGTTAGGACAAAGCAGTTGTTATAAACTGAAAATTCAGGTTCCATGGCCATATTGATTAAGCTGTGAAAACAGGAACAGACTGGATATCAGAATTTTTTTATTATTATTATTGTTATTATTTCTGAAATGTGCTGGTAGTGAGTGGTTTGGATTTGAGTTTGGCTTTTTTCCAAGTGCAGAGGCAAATATCTTGCTCCGTTCTGCTTGCTCACTGTTCCTGTAATTCCTGCACTTGTTGCTGAATAGGGAGACACCCAGTTAACCCTGGATGCAGGAAACAGTTAAAACATCACCATCAAAAGTGTCAGCTTTTTAAGCAGCCTCACTGCTGGCTTCTCCAAAGAGTTCAAACCTCTCTTCTGCTTTATTCGTGATGTTTTATCCAATATGCTGTCAAGAAGACTTGATCAAGTAACAGAAAATCCCAGTAAACTCAAATACGTTAAATGTTTATTATTTTTGTTGCAGTTGATACCTTCCAACCCTAACTGCACAAAATATAAATCATTATTTCATGTACCCACAGCTGCTCTTTTCTATCATGATCAGCTAAATGATGTTCTATAACAATACTTAACTCTAAGCAGTCTGGGAAAAAGATAAGAGTTTAGAGCAATGGCAGTATGCAGATGCTTAGTTACTCCTACCCCTCTATTAAATAGCCTCGATTAAATAGCCTCTTTCTCAGTAAAGACACATTAGTCTAAAGACAGATGCCTCAATATATAGACAAATCTTAAAAAATCCAGAAAGGAAGATGAATTTTCTAATCATTATTAGAGAATGAGAGGTGTAGAAGGTGCAACAGCGACCACTTATCTGCAGGAATGAAAACAAGAGGCTGTGAAAGATGGGGAGACAGGGAAAAGGCAGAACAAAAGTGAGCTGCAGTAGGAGGAGGAAAGAAAAGAAAAAAAGACAAAAGTGTAGGCAGAAGAAAAATAAGAAAATCTGCCAGCAGGATGGATTATTAGAAGAGGAAAGACGAGAAGGATATGTATTTGTAAGAGGTCTGCAATGCACATGCTGTTACGGGCAACCGGAATAGCATCCCAGACTAGTGATATTCAGAGCTGTTTGGTTTCAGCAAAAGTGAATTAAAAACATCAGCAACACGCTTGTATTATTTAAGAGCTTCTTTCAGCTCCTTCTTGCCTTGTTCCCTCAAGTCCAAATATGGGATAAATTAAATCTTCTGAAGAATATTTCAGCTCTGACGCATGCTGTCATCTCTTCCCCAGTGGGAATTAGACTTCATTATCAGACCTAGAGGGCATGCTGTAAGGCACTTCCATCTTTACAGCCTCATACACAGAGTAGGGATTTGATCAAGGTGAGATCAGCATATGGGAAAACAGGTTAATGTCACTGAACGGTGAGTTCTGTCTGTCCCTGTAATTTGTCTCAGCAATAATGAAAATCTGGAAAACAGTTTTGTGTAAGTGAGTCGCAGACACTCATCCTACTGAAACACCTCTGCAGACCTGAACAGGCTATTTTATGCAACAAAAAATTGCTGGAATGTAAAAGCCATGGTTCAGGCTCTAAATGAAAGTATAGAAGAGATGAAAAAATAAAAATATAGAGGGGACCAAACAGTTAAATTGGGAGTTTGTTTATTTGTTTGTTTGTTTATTTTACCAGGGAGGATCAACTGACAGAGAGCAAGACAAAAGTCTTTAAGAGTGGCCTGTCAGGACATTAGCTATTGAATTGTTCTGCATCAGCTGAAAGCATGAAAATTGGTCTAGTTTTAATAAACTATCAATGTTCAGCAAACCTTTATACTCAAAAGGAACTGATATGTGGTGCTCAAAACAGTAGATATTACTGTTAGAGTAATAAGAACAGCAGACATTACTATTACATTCCAAATGGGATTTTAAAGTAGAATAGTCATTAGTATCACATGCCATGCATTGATCATTTGTGTCCACTTCACTTCCCTAAAACTATATGAAGTTAGAAGGGCTTCCAAGAAGAACATCCAATTTATCCCACAAACATAGAAAGAGGCAAGTATCCAATGCTAAAGCATTAGCATATGTACATTTACTCACGGGTCTTGGAAATGGAAGGCAACAGCCTTCACCTACAGTGAGGTTTCTTTAAACACATTGGCCCCATTTTCTAGTTCTAAAAATGTTTGTCCTATTTATACAGGACCACTGCACCTGAGGCTTAAGAATCTATCAATTGCATGCTTACACCTTCACAAAGATAGCAAGGGCCTGGAAGAAGTTTTGATTCTTTCTTCCTTATACACCTTTATACATCTGGATACTTAAGTATTAGCTTCTCAGAGCAACTTCTATTTAATATTCATATTATGTAGAGAACTACATCCAGCAAAGCAACTAAAATCTTTTGCAGTAAAACAGATACAGTTATTCATAGCAGTAAAAAGATTGGGCTTGGACTTTAAATAATTCGTTTCTCTACTTGACATAGGCTTAAAATGCATTTGGGACACTTACTTTCATTCTAACTCTAATGCTTGCTATGAACCTGCGCAAGTCATTCTCTTCCAGTGAGATCATCTTTTGTTTTAATGGGGTACTTACAGAATTAGATCTGAAAGGATAATCCTGAGCAGTCCTTCTCGACTGCTACCCAATTGTCTGCATTTCTCAAATAGCATCTGAAATTCTCCAGGTGCCTAAAACTCCATTCCTTCATATGTCCAGAGTTGTCAAAGACTGGGCAGCACTCTGTAGTCTAACATCTGCTTTGATGTTGCTTAGACCTTGTAATGTAACAAAGCACAGACAGTAAGTTTCTGACAACCAGATTAAAAAAGAAGCCCCTACTCATTGACCAAAACATATACAATATTAAAAATAGATTTGCTAGGGACCAATCAATGACAACATTTTGATAGCCTTTTGTTTTTCAGAACATTTTACTAATTTTTCCTTTAGTTTGTACCTGCTCAAGAGATTTAATTTAGCAAAATAAAACTTTAAGATTCATGTTTAAACCTCAATTTCTAGAGAAAAAAAACTATGTTTTCAACAGTTTCTGTCATTTGGAGAGAAAACTCTGCAACCAGTTGAGCTCAAACTAAAGGAAAAAAATAAAAGAAATGCTACTCCAGAAAAAAAGGATATGGAAGATTTTAAGTGAGGAAAAAAAAAAAAAAAAAAAAAACAAACTTATGAAAACTATTATCACATTTTTAAAAGCTGTGCTTCTATCCTGGAAATAAATAGAACAACACTGGGAGATACACTGATTATTGCATCTAATAACAGTGCAACCTTACAGCCCCACACAATGCTCCTAGATTCTGGAAGCTGAAATATCTTTGACCTAGTTCATGCTTCATCATCACCAATGAGCAGGACACAGTCCACTCTTGTGAGTATATTAGGCTACCTAGGTCCATCTGGGGTTTATGTTGTTTATTATATATTAATGTCTTATTAAGCCACCAAATAGGAAGCAATTAGCCAGAGACAACATGAAGAAAAAAGGAGAAACAGACTCTTTAATATATATGTCAAAGTGTTAGGAAGACAGACTATGGCTCTTGGGACATTGCTTTGAAAAATTTAATTATCATTCCTAAGTCCAGATTCAGATGTTTGTTTCTACAACTGAGATCATTCAAAGGTCACTTGTGAAATCATCACGGAGCATATATCTCATTACAGTCTGTGACACAAGTTATGCTTTCCCAGTAAATCTGGGAAAAAGAAAATATACCCCAAAGACCAGCAAGGTAATAAAATCTGACGATATGAGAAAATTCATCACACACACACACACAAAAAAAAAAAAAAAATCCAAAAAACCAGCCACCACACTAATAATGGCTCCTAGCACTTTTTAATCACAGCTACTGAACTGTTGCATCCTGAGGAACATGGCTTGTTTTAATTATTTATTGGGAGTTGATGGTTTATTTGGAAGAAAATGCAATTATATCCTGACACTTTAATCACTATCAGTTTGTTTTGTTCATCTGCTACTGCTAAGAGGAAGGTTACCTTCCTATGGAAATTCTGACATTTCTATAATTGCTTTTGCCACTCTTCCAAGAGACTGAAAGTATTCATATCATTAAATTTGTGCAAAAATTTGAGTTCAGATATTATTAAGATTGATGGTTAATAACGCCAATAAACTGAATCTCAAATAAATTAAATTTCTTTTCTCCTTTCCTGTTAGACACATACTATATATAGCCTTTGGGAAGCAAAATCTCCACTGGCATCAAACGTGGAAATCAAGCACAGCCCCTTAAGGGACCTATACAAATAGCTCCAATATCCTGGAAAAAAAAAAAAGTTGGGGGGAAGGAGGGTTGGAATAAAATCAAAGACTAGCAAATCAAAGGCTCATAGAATGGATGAGACCTCTGCTCTACTGAAGTCAAAGGGAATTTTGCTAAATTTAGCCTTCAGGTTAGAGGTTTGTTCTTGCCAAATGAACAAACCAGGAGAAATAAGTTACATTCTCAAAAAAATGCTGCGGAAAACTGGGGCTAGTTTCAGTATTCAGAGTACTCCAGAATATTCACCAAAATATTCACACAGTTGTAAGCAGCTCAAGTAAATATTTAGCATCAAAATCAAATTAACTTGTTCAGCATAGATTCTAACTATTATACATAACCATGTGATGAACCTGCTGACCATCCCTCAAGGAGCAGCATATATGTAGCTGTAAAAGTGGAAAGAGAAAGGAAAGAAAAACAGCATAAGCAGTGGGGGCAGATCATAACCACATTGTTGAAGTTGAATTCAGCACCCATACAACTGCACTTTCATACTTCTACTCTCCATGGACTTTAATGCACATTAACTTATTCTGCAAATGAGAGACAATGCTGGTTATCAGGTCACTTCCAAAGTGACCTGACCATGGCTTGGCCATCATCAAGCCCGATCTTCACACCACAGTTTATTGCAGAACCAGTGCTCCATCTTAGTAGTGAACAAGTGGTTACACAGCTCCTGGCCAGCACATAGCTTCTCCAAACCCCGGAGAGGAGAGGGTCCCTTCCACATGCCCCTAAGAGCACAAAAAACTTTTAGGAGCAAGTGAAGAACATTTCAAGTGCCAGGCACTTAGACACCACACCTCAGAATAGGGACCTAACTTGTATTTCCCCGCAGAGTCTCACCACACCATTGCATAGTTCAAGTAAGTATTAAAACACCTAACTGCTTATCTCTACCAGAGCCATGCTTTGGAGCTTTAAAGGCTTACCTATGTCAACCAACAAGGCAAAAATAATCCAGGGTTGCAGGAAATTGGATGGTCCAGATGCTCAAACAAAGCCTCACTTCCCAAAAGCAGATAGTGTTTGGACAGTAGTTATGTCAAATATAGCAAACTGGAGAGTGATTTTAAGTTCTGTATGTAGGATATGGAGATAACAGAGGAAAACACACAGTGGTGAATCTGTCAACAACTGAGCCCCCTGAGTCAACCCAAACTGTATGAACCATTCAAAGAGAACTGATTTAAAACACACTTATCTAATATTAAAGCAGCTATATGTAATTTTAAGAGAAAGATACACTTGTTCAAATTATCCCCCCTACAGCTCATGACTGCCTCATTTTGTGCCCTCAGTTTCAGCACTGTGGAACACATTTATTAACTTTTCTTTTCCCTGCTGTTGCCAGAGCACATCAAGGTTGATGGAGTTGCTCAGCACTTCTGATGCAGCCAGCAGAACATTTGACTTGAAAACATACACACTTTAACAAGACAAGTATCCAATTGCTTAAGGGAAGAGTGAGGCAAATTGTTTTCGCAGTGTCACAGTTAGTAAATGACAATGACAACTGCTCCTTACCTCCTGTAAGGGCCAAAAAATAACAAGGACCTGAGCATCTGCGGAATAAAAATAAGTTCAGTCATATAAACAACAAAAATAAGTTCAATAAGTTGTTTAAATGGGATCTCACAAAACTGATAAACACAGATCTTTGAGTGCTTTTGATGAAGAAAAATAAATGCCCTCCTCAGATTGCCACGTGAATTTCTCAAACTACTTTTCTGTTTTCCCTGGGTCATATTTGAGACCTGAATCACATGACTCTTTGCATTCAGTCCCTATGCTGCATGAGTCTTCTAGGAAGAAAAACAAGCCAAATGGAAACAAACCCCAAAAACCAAAAAACGTATTTGTCCACCATCCTAGACCAAATACACTTGCATACAACCTGTTCAGGTGAATTAGAAGATCCCACTCATTACTCTTCCAGTCTTCATGCAAATAAAGTGTATGAGGTTTTCTCACCACGTGCAATACAAATATTGTAAACATACACAACTGATAAACTTCAATTACAAAGGGATTCTTAGAAGTTAAGTTAGCCTACGGCTAGATGGTTTTCCACTGAATTTTAACAGTTTGTTCTTGTGCAAAAAGGAAAACCTTCTTTAGCACAAACCACAGTCACCCTTTGCACTTGAAAACATGACTTGAAATATACTCCAGGTTTTTATGGAAATCCCTGGGTAGGGCGAGTAGGAAATCAACTGAGGGGGTTTTATCCTGCTTATTTAGTGACATAAATCTTGTGCCTTCAAACTTACCTAAATCCATTACAAGACCTGTGTTATCTTTTAGCTTCATTTTTTTCATTCTAGCTTTTCCGTTTTGAAGATCACTTTATAATCTACTTTATTTTTGCTCTTATTAAACAAGACTATTGTATTCCCAGGTGCAGGTCATTTCTTACAATCTGCTTTTAGTATTTCCAGTCATTCCACATATTTGATGTGATACAGGGAGCTCAGAAGACAGACATGCAATGTAGTAAAACCAAATATCCTGACACTGTGGAGACAGGCATTTTCCAAACTAAATATTGTTATTGTACTATGCATAGTGCAAACCACTGCATCCACTTCCAGCAAATATTGATACGTATCCATCTGCCTGATTTAGATCAAAGATTCTCATGGAAGCTTATTTCCTCTGTTTGTTTAAAAAAAAAAAAAAAAAAAAAAAAAAAAAAAAATTAAGCTTATTCCCAGCTGAATAGTATGAAATATCTAGGTCATTCACATGGATACTATTCTTTAATTACGTAGCTCTTGGTACTCTCATTAAAAGAATGCATTCCATTATAAACCAAAAAGTAAACTGTTGAAACAGCAGACACTGAGGAACTCCAGTGAGCAGGTTTTCCAATCTGATTCAAGCTTTAATTTAAAACTGAGATCAGAGTAACAGGGATAGACACAGGGATAAACACTAAAAGAGGAAAAGCCAAATCTATATTCTACAATATAATTCTGTTTAGAGATAGTAACACATGCATTTCTGGTCTAAATACTCCCATGCTATAAAATAGATTATGCTGTCAAGTTATTAATTTCAACCATTTTATTCAGTTCCTTCTCATACCTATTTAACATAAATTAACACAATTACAACATGAAATAATCAGTTAACTGAATGCAAAATGTAAGGGCAGAAACAAAGTATTTTAAAAAGGGAACTGACAAGAGGTTGTTTATTAGTACAATTATTAGTATTTTAGATGCCTACTACACCACCACCAAGCTTCTGTGAACAACTGATCTGTTCCAAAGACACAAAAAAGCTCAGATGAGAAAAATTTCTGACTCGACTGTTTTTGCCTCATTTTTTTTGACATGACACCACTCACATCTGTGAAGCTATACTATCACATCAAAAGCAAAAGAATAATCAAGAAACTGATCACTACCAGAAATGGAACTCAGTCAGAATCTTAAATCCAGTCATTAATCTCCTAAAGTTTAAAGTTTTCTCCTGAACTATTTGATCCAAAACTATTCTTGTAACATTTTTGGTGCAGTTCAAAGTCAAAGAAGGATAAGATCTATTTTCCACAGGTACTTCAAAAGTTAGCTTAAGTTGGTTGAAATTTCCAGAGATCAGTGCTGCTTCTTCTTCTCCCTTTTTAATCAGTATGATGATAATTTCCATCCCTCATGTTTAACAGATTATTTCACTGCAGTTGTCAGCCACTTTTAATATTCTCCTCATATGAAATGAACTTTTTTTTTTACCTTCATTGAATTCAACAGGTCCAGAGCACATGTGTTTCCACCTTGAATTTGCTTTCATATTAATGCATCCGTATTTTGCTGTAAGAAACATCTGGGACAAATTCAGGCAGCCTTTCAAAAAATATGGTAGTCCATATGGCAGAACAAATGCCAGGAGAAAAAAAATAAACTCTCTTGTTACTGCCATTTAGTTTCACTTGTAGATAAATGAGAAAATAACAAAAGGTGGTTCTATAGGCAGCAGCCTGATTTGCTAACATTGTGTGCCTCCAAGCCAGAAAACACAAGAATAACCCTCTTTGTGGCCTACTCACCCTATACTGATCAACTGCTACAAGAGTATTGTGCTCTTAAAAGATTGGCTGCACAACCAAGCCAAATAATTACTATTATAAGCTACATTCTTTAAAAAGAAACCAAAATCTAAATTACATGATATATTGAGTAAAAGACAGCTACCATTATGCCTCTATTGAACAAGGACAAGAATATGCAGGTCTGGAAAGCAACTTAGGTGTGATTATACCTTATTCAAAGCTCAGAAAACCCATTAAGTAGGGTCAGGAGCCCAGGTTTTGCCACTTGCAATTAAGCATCTTTACAACTGGACATTTCCTCCTGTGCGTTCCTTACTTAAAGCAGTCAGTTCTGCTCCAAGAATACATTTCACCTCACTGAAAACCTTAGCCTCACTACAGGAGCATCACATGTATTAACTGATACACCAAAGCAAACCTAGGTGGTCATAATTCCTGCTACCACCATTTACTTAACTCAGCAAAACAGTAGGTTACACTAAAAGAACATAACACACCAGCTTAATCCTTTCATTTTTTAAAATTAATAATGGTGCTGAGACATTATATTTAAATTGAATGTGTACAAAACAAAAAAAACAGGTCTGTTTGCAACTTTTAGTTACAGGTGCATAGTACATTATATCACAGTAACACCCTACATACAGGCTGGGGAAAAACATTTTACTGAGAGCAGTAACCCCAAGAAGGATAAGAAGCTCATAGACACTAGATTTTTCCATTGTGAGCATTGCTATGTGAGAGTTATAGCTATAAGAGATCTAGTTAAACTCTCTGGGTAAGGAGAGATGGTGAGAACATCTCAGACAACCTTGAACAAGGAGCTATATAAGACAAATGCTGCAGGAACATAAATAAACACAGTAAATATCCTCAAGCACAATTTGAAAGTTAAAAATTCCAATACTAAGGAAAAAAATGTTTGGTACTTGAACTATCCAGATAAGAAAGCAGCTGAGTTTTCAGCAGATTCCCAAAATGACATTTTGAAGAATAAGAAAGTGTAAAACTTGATTCGATTACTTCTATCACTGACCTTTCAACCTCCCTGGGCTTCTTTGTGGATTTATTAAAGGGTTTTTCTTCCCAGGCTTCAACTACAGACTTAAAAGTGTGTAGCATTAATTGAAATTCTGGAATTCTAGTGTGCAACCTCCAGCTAGCCAGTCATATCAATTCATTTGTCAGTCTCACCCTCCTGCTGAACCCAAGCGAGCCCACCTGTTCAGGACTATCTGTAGGGCATAGGAAATCAAAGCACCAGGTCATGAATGAATCCTCTCTCTTTGGAGAAATCTCTAAGGAAAAAGTCTCCACGTGCTGACTCAGTGCCAGTACTTTGCTTCAGGAAGGCAGCAGCTGATCTAGAGAACATCTCCACTAGTAGGAGCTACAGACCTGCTCACAGCTCCATTTTGCTTTCCCCTTTGTGTCTCATCTCTCACAGGCTTATCAAGGCATGACTGACCAAGCTTGCCCCTCCTATTAACCCCATTACAGACTTAGGAAAGATAGGCCCAGGTTCATCTGCCCAAAATAGGAAGAGAACCCAAAGTGAATTTGGAACCACAAACTTACAGGCCCTGCACCACGACCGTGGGCTGCTCGGGGCTGCCATCTGTGCACAGCAGAGTCCAGGGCATCATTCAGGAGGGCAGTGTGGGCCAGCTGAAAATCAGCTCTGTCCTCTCACAATTTAAGCACAGGTCATCCTCAAGCAACCAGCCTGAAATTCATGGTTGGCACCTAATCAAGCCAGAAATTGCTTCCCTGGTGTCAATTCAGACGGAAAAAGGAACCTGCATGTCAACAGCCCAAACAGCTAACTGGAGTTATATTTCTGCACAATGGCAACTTTAAAGTAACACAGAAACAGAACAGCATGGGTCCAAAAATTTTGCCCTGTAGGATTTCTCAGGGGATTTTCACTAGGCTAGGAGAAAATACCCTCTGTAAAAAATTATTTTTACTGCATGAAATAAAGTTAGTATGAGATTCTACATGCATCCTCCAGATACTGAAAAGGGTACTGAGAATAACTTTGCTGAGAAAATAAAGGAAAAACAGCTCTAGTGAAAGATATGTTATAAACTAACATTTACACATGAATCATTAACACATTAAAGACATGTTGAGCTCTGGAAATGTCTGAATCCCAAATGAAACACTTTTGAAACTACTGTAATACTGTTCAATGTACTGTAACAGTCAAAAACACAATACACTTCTATTTTACATAAGAAAGGGAACAAGATAAGGTGAAAGATAGCATAAAGTCATCATAGAAATCAACTTTATACTCAAGTGGTATATTGTGTTCACCTGAAAATTCTTCATTTCAAAAGGAACAGATGATAGTTAATTCAGGAGACAGGTGATAGATGGGATTAAAAGTGCTCAATCTCTGTATCCAGGTGATAGAGCAAGGAATATATTCCTGAATAAATGTAATAAACTGGTAAAAAAAAAATATAATTTATTAATTTCTATTTGCCTTTTCTTTCAAAAAATGACCAGACAAGCAAAAAAAGGAAAATTCAAAACTCCCATTTATCATTCCTTCTTCCCATCACTGCCTTACCCATAGGACAATTAGCCTGTGAAATTCATTGCTACAAGGTTACAACCTAAATGACAACAGCAGAATAAATAAGTGGTCAAAGTAAGTTTTCATAATCAGTCAGAAGTAATGACAAACAGAAACCAACCAGCAATTAGCGAGGTCAGACTTGTCAGTCCATCACTTGATGGCAGAAAGTTTCTTGTGTCTTTCCAAGCAATGTTTTCAAACTCTCTTTTCCCATTTCATTTTTGCTTCTCTTCCTCTGTAATCTCCTTTTTAAGCCAGTATTTGGAGACAAAAAATTCAAACACTCAAGTTTTAGTTAAGAAGCCCAAATACAATAAAGGATGTTCTTAAGTTTACCGTATTCCAAAACATTTTTCTAACTCTTATACACATATATACACACAGAGGTATATATATACACATACAGACACACACAGATATAAATACATAAAAACACATACACTGGATTTAGTGATTATAGACATATCACCAGTTTCCACCAGTACTAAGCTTACAGACAGGATGTGGGATACCTCCTTATGGAGAACATTTCATTTACCACACGATCATAATTTGACAGTGGGCACTGAATGTAAAGCAGAAGATTTTATTTTTTAATGAAGTATATTTACTATAAACACACTCTTTTTGAGCATTTCTCTTTTCCCTAGGCATAATCCTTTCTTTAAGCATCTCTTTAAAGCAAAGATCCATCTCTGGATAGAAGCAATCCTGTTACAAAATGGAAGTTTGAAAATAGAGCAATGAAGCTGAATTTTTCAAGTGCAATCTAGTTTCCCTTGTTTTGACTAAAGAATTCATTTACATCTATTCAGCTGTTTCATCTTGAACACATCTTGCTCCCTCTTCAGAGGACCATGCTCCACTTCAACTCCTCACTACAATGTATTATCAAATTATCCATCTTCTTTCAGTTCAATTGTTTTTCAATTGAAAGAGATTATCTACATTTCCCTTCATTTTGACTTTTTTTTTTTTTTTCCTAGATGGCTCATTATTCCCCTAGTTTGCATATGTAATCTGTCTTTCTTTTAAACTGGGAATTATTTCTGCTTCCCAGAGAGGACAGAGTGCTCATCCCGTATTGAATTTCATATGAATTCTATAAACTACATAGAATAAGACCATACAGTACAGAGCAGCAGGCTGAAAAACATAAATATACCTATACGCATGATTTCAGGTTCAAAGCAGCACAGGTATTTTAACAACTGTGAGATGAAACTGAATAATCCTCTGCTAAGAAAACTGTCAGTGTGACAGCACAAACAGGCTGAGATTATACCGATCACAGTGAAGTATCTTCTGGAACTTAGGTGACTATCAACTGATGTTCCCACCTGCCTGGTGTTCCATTAGGATACTCTGCTGCCCAGCAATGAGCAGAACGAAGCAAAAGCTAAAAAGCCAGCCTGAGAACAGCATTCTCCTGCACGTTTTACAGTGTTACAGCCTAGAAGTTGGCCATAATAGACTTCCTAGTCTAAAAGCAGAACTGTTAGAAATGAATGTGCATTGTGAGAATGTGTATTGTGTACCATACATCAGCTGCATAAAGCCAAGAAGGTACCAGGACACCTTGGTAGCTCCTTTGACTTTTGAATAGACTGGGTACCTACACATTACATCTTTGGGCACACTCAAAACCAACTGAGCAGCAGGAGCAATCACTGTGTGCCTGGCTGGGGCAGTACAGGGTGTCACGGTCAGGTATGGGGAAATGCTGACATGTCCCAGAAGGACTACAGTGATCACCACTCAACAAACAACACACATGCAAGCCAACCTAGAACAAGCTGGAACCCCAGATGGATTTTCTCAGCTTTCCTAACTACTAGGCTACAGATTTGGGCTGCTTCTTGAAGACAACCTAATGTTATTATAAGTAGCAGGTAGCTAGAGCTCTGCCATCAAGACAATTTTTTTGGAGTCACTACCACACCCAACCAAGGACATACAACAGTCATTCATTACTTCCAAATTTGTAACTTTGCATATGATCAACATGATCAAACAGTTATCTGTGTTCTCTCCCAAAGATTTGCCACTACCCCAGCCATTTGCATTTACAGACTTTTCCCAGCAATTAATTCAATTTTCATCCACATCATTGGTACAAATTCTGATGTAAGAACATTTTGAGCCCTATCAATTACTGTTTTCCATCCACTTGATATGCACTAGCTGACTGTACATTTGCTCATTTCCTTAACTAAAAATACCAGATGGTAGCAAGTGAAATGCTCTAAAGTACTTCCATTGCATTAACTACACTACAGTTACAAACCAAATGTTTTATCTTATCAGAAGATAAAAAGTGAGTTTAAGAAAATCTATTGTCTATAAATGCATGCCAATTGGCATGAATTATCTTATAACTTCTTTTAATTTTGTATTAATTGAGTCTTGTATTAGCCTCTTCATTATCTTGCCTGGGTTAATATTGGTCTGACAAGCCTATAATTATCCTGGTCATTGAATTTACCCATATTAAATACAACACAGCATTATCTTATTTGCAGTCCTCTGGAACCTACCTGATATTCTGAGACTTTTAGAAAATCAGATTTCTATTAATTTATGCCTTCTCTGTATTTAATTGTCTGGTAAGTATTCACAACTCCACTTGTAATGAATTTTCTTTATTTTAACAGATACATCTAAAAGACACATACACCTTAATTATTTCTTTTAGTGAAACACTGCCCTCTCCCTATTTTAATAGTTGCTAGTTTCATTTTCTCTTTATAGTATATTTATATGAGAATAATGCAAATAAGAACCTTTTCAGGACACCTCATTTCAGTAAACACCATAAGCTACTGCCTTTACTTGGTTTTACCCTAAATTAGCAAAACACTTGAGTTTTGAAAATAAATACATGTAGTGGGGCTTTGACATACCAAGAAGTCAAAACCCAAACTTAAAAATTTCTCCTGTCATCAATAACAAGGTGGGGGTGGGAAGAAGAAAACTACCACAAAACATTTCCTTTGAAATTATCACAGCTTTTTTTTATTATTATTATCATTATTATTTCTTTTCAAGAGAACATGAAGGTCTTTCATTAGCTAGGTTAGATCAAGAACTGTTTCAAATTTTTGTTGAAATTTTGATTAGAAAATGTGATTATGTATCCTAATTGCTTTGAATCTGTTAATAAATAATCACATTCAATTCTTTGGCAGAAAATAAAAAAAAAGGTGTAAGAAATACTCAGGTATTATCCTACTTGTTTTCAAACTAGCTGTAGTTATAAACTATGATTTTGGTCTAGTTTAAGTTACACTGATTCCCAACTGAGCTTATCAGGATAGTAATCTAAATACAACATCAACCATACATTAAGAGATATTTCTGCCTCTGCAATCCAAGTTAAAAATAACAAAGGCAATTTGCTTGTGAGGAAAAAAAGCAGCAAAAAACTTTTGGAATTTTTCAAAATTTAGAACTTAGCTTTACCATCAAATGCCTCAAATTTATGCTTTTGAAACCAAAGGCCAGCATACATTTGAACAATTTCTCTTTATAGGTTCACTAGGAGACAGAATATTGTCTAACAATAACTTTTCTCAATATCCCAGAAGACCACACTCTCTACTGCAAAACACTGTTTACAAAATATTTTTGGCACTCTGAAAGAATTAAAAGTTCTCATTTAAATTTTATGACAGAGAAGCCAGCAGCAGCATTGAAATTTCTGGGTCTAGAAGGGACATCCAAATGCCATCACAAATTCTAATCATATGCTGCTGGGACATCTAATCTTGTAAGTGTAAGTGTCTTTTGACAAGGAGAAAATCCTTGGAGTAAACATCAAAAACTTGTTTTCACATCTGGCATTGCCAATTGGAGGGTCACGTTTTGGCTCCTTTCTCTGTCTTGCTTACCTTTACTCAAGTCCTTTGAAAAAAAGCTGATACATGTCTGCCTCCTGACCTCACAAGAAAACACAGAGAACAAAAACACTGTCATACACCAACACAGCTCTCTCAGAGACTACATCCAAATTTTTAACTAGCTTGAAAATGTTTAATAAGAAGAACACATCAGCTGGAATTTAGAGTTGTCACCATGTCTTGATTCAGGGAAGCACTTAAGGAAGTGCTTAATACCAGCCTTGTATTTCAGCATCCATGTAACACAAACATTTCAAAGCAGCACACCCTGCCACAGGCACATGCACCACTGCTCAGTCTTCTGGCAACTCACGTTTTCATTTCAGCACATGGGGTGCAACACTTCCTATTCTACTGCTACTTTGAAATGAGATAAGCCTTTACTTTCAAGTTTTATTTACCCTCAATTCATCTGGACAACATAGAAAGGTTTTGTTCTGCAACATGAATTAAAATTAATATTAATCATTATATTTTCCTCCAGTGTCCAGAACTTGCTTCTTCCTGGATTTTAACTTAATGTTTGCATTAAAAGCTTCCACCATTTTTCTACTAACCAATATTAAAATATCCACAGTATTTTTCTTGAGTATGGTGAGAGCCAAACTTTTGTTTTTCTTATCTCTGTGAAGTGCTATCAGTAGTAACTATTCCAAGCACCCCCTGCAAGACAAAAAAAAAAAAAAAAA
>NW_008620972.1:12756-20097 GCF_000691845.1 Merops nubicus | reverse complement strand
CCTGGTTTGGCTGGGATAGGGTCGATTTTCCCCTGCAGTCAGACAGGAGCTCTAGCAGGGCAGACAGCTGGACCAGACAGGAGGTCATTTGCTGCCATGCCTGTAGCTGTGGGGCTGGGGGCAGGGACAGGTTCTAGGGCCGGGGAAGCTGTGGTTTTTGCTGTCCGGAGCCCATGTGGTGGTCTGTTTCCTTTCTACGATTTGTTATACCTGTTGTTACTGCTGTTGTTTACTGTTTCTTCTGTGTTCTTGTAGTAAATTCTCCTTATCTCAGCCCATGGGGTTTTGTATTTTTCTCCCTTTTCTCCCTCCTGTGCAGGGGGTGAGTGAGCGGCCACGTGGTGCTTGGCTCCCGCCTGGGGCTAAACCACCACAATAACCCTTTCAGTTCAGAAATTTCTCCCTATTTATAATCTAAATCTTCCCTGGTGCAACTTAAGACTGTTTCCTCTTGTGCTATCACTTGTTACTTGGGAGAAAAGTCCAATCCCCACTTTGCTAAAACCTCCTTTTAGGTAGTTGTTGAGAGCAGTAAGGTCTCCCCTGAACCTCCTCTTCTCCACAATAAACAATCCCAGGTACCTCAGCTGCTTCTCACCAGATTTGTGCTCTAGACCGTTCCCCAGCTTTGTTGCCCTTCTCTGGACACCCTCCAGCACCTCCATGTCTTTCTTGAAGCAAGTGACCCAAAACCTAGGATTTGAGGTGCGGCCTCACTAGTGCAAAGTACAGGGAGACCATCACTTACCTACTCATGCAGACCAGCAGCCAAACTCCTCCTTCTGCTCCCACATCACACACCAGAGATCCAAAGTGCCAGACAACCAGAGGACGAAACAAGAAACAAATTAACACGCTGTGTAGGCAGGTCTCCTAACCCCACTGCAAGCAGAGTCAGCTCTTATAGAGGTGACTTCTTGCCCCACCTCCCAAGTTACTGTGGAAGGCAGGGGCACCTGGTGGTGATCTCCTAATCAGTTCCCACCCAAGGCTGGCCAGACCCTGGGTGAAAGCCAATCAGGTGGGTCCTTCTTGCCTGGTTGTGGACATCATCCATATGCCAACCCTTACTCAGGGCTGGGGGTTTAAACACCAGTACTTCATCTGGAAAGGGGCATCACTGCCTCTTCCAGACTTGGGTGTAAGCCCAGGATGATATGGCTAACTGGAGTTTTTGTTTTCTGTTGCAGCATCCAGCCTTGCCCAGATGTGAAATATGGCGTGCGTATCCATGTGCTGCCAATTGATGACACGGTAGAAGGGATCACAGGGAATTTGTTTGAGGTGTATCTCAAGCCATACTTCCTAGAAGCATACAGACCCATCAGAAAAGGTAATAGCACCTGTTACTGAAGTCTTGATGGCAGTGAGTGTGAGCTAGTCCTGAGACTGAATAAAGAGAATTTCTAGAAGCTTGCACAGATCTCCTCAAAGAATTAGACATCTGTAGAGTGGGATTTTGCTGGTGCTGATCTTCAGAAGAAAGGGTGATATCTGTTGTTGGCTGGCAGATCAACTTGATAGCTCTCCTGTGTTGTGTTTTTTTTTTTTTTTTTTTTTTTTTTCCCCCCCCCTAGATGGGGTAGGAAAGCACCAGAAAAGGCTCAGGTAGAACTCAGCTGAATAAGATTTTTCTCCTGGGTTGCTACTGCTTGATGGAATTGGGAAGTTGCCTGCATATTAATCAATTGGTTTGGTATACTAGCTGTCACCCTGACTAAATTCACTTTTTCAAAGTAATTTCATTAATAACTGGGAGAGTGCATAAAAAGCAAATATACTTTTAGAGTTGTGCTAGTAGCACTTCTGGAACAAATAGGTCCTAGTACACTATAAACACAAGTTGAAGTTATCCAGCTTCTGTAGCCCAGTTTAGCCAGGAGTCATAGTTCAGTATTATATATTCTGCTTCTGGAGGCAACTAGTTGTAACTAGTAATAGCTAGTTAGAATAACTTGAAAATGAATTTTCATTGGCTTGAGGATGTTTTTCCTGTTTTAGAAATGTTAAATTGAATGGAAAAGAAATGCAATTCCTTGCCCTTGTTTTGTATTTAGGCAGAGTATTCTTTTCTATTGTTTACTGTTTGTTTCTGGAGGGAATTTGACAACTTCAACTGCTACAGATCTAAATGGTGCTCCAGTACTCACAGTGCAGGCAACTCTTGAATTCAAAATGCAGAGTAGTGTTAAATATGCCAGCAGTGTATGCCTATGTAACCCACTTCCTTGTCCTCTGGGACTGCTGGTAGTACAGGGGGTGACATTTTGTAGACATCTGTTGCAGCAGGCTACTGAAGTGTGAAGTTTTACAGGTGACATCTTCTTGGTGCGTGGAGGGATGCGTGCAGTGGAGTTTAAAGTAGTGGAGACAGATCCAAGTCCTTACTGCATAGTGGCTCCAGACACAGTGATCCATTGTGAAGGAGAGCCTATCAAACGAGAGGTGAGCAGAATCCTGCCATGTGGTTCTACTAAATCCCCTCTGTCCAAAATCAGTTTCAGTGACAGTCCTTGAGAGCAGCAGTGTTTGCAGTTCCTGTTTTGGTGTTTACTTGTACTGAATGTATTAATTAAACCATCTGATTTCAGGAGATGAGTTGCTGCTGAAGGTAGTCAGAGAAATGTGCTCCCAGTATCCTTCCTCAAATGCTGAAATAGCACCAAAGCTTAGATTTGCTGATGAGCTGCCATACTTTAGCAGCAGCTGTTTTTGTATCTGCTTCCAGATATCTCATGCTGGACTTAAATGCATCTCTTAATTCCAAAGTTCCCTTGAATCCACAGCAGGGAGGGCTTACAATGTTGCTAAACTTCATACCATGTGAAAAGAAAGCAATTAGTACTTTTTCAGTGAGTATTTTGAAATCTCTATATGGTTGATTTCCCTTCCTCATACCCCCATCCCTTAAGGTATCTAGCCTTGAGTGTCTCAGGCTTGGGGCAGCAGCCTGAGCAGATGGTCTGCCAGGTCTTGACCACCTTACTGTTACAGAGTAGGAAATATCAGAGAAATGAGCTAAGGTGATTGTATACTTCATAAGAGTGTGCCTCTCTACTATCTGCAATTTGGAGTGCTGGGTTGTAATTAGGTGCCTTATGAAAAATTCACCTCTATTTGACATTTGAGAGACTGTCTGGGCACTTGATGAGGACAGTTTGGGCTCTTCAGGACACAGCAGAGACATGATAGGAACAAATTCAGCCAAGGCCATCAAAATGAGGAGCTGGAGGTCAGAATGAATGAGGAGCAGCTGTAAGAGTGGGATGCTACTGCCTGGAGAAGGGAAGGCGGAGGCAGGCTTATTGGCAACTACCTGATGGGAAGGGGTAGATAACCAGGCTGTTCTGAGAGCCATGCCTAGGGGCAGGACTAGAGGCAATGGCACAAGTTGGATCAAAGAAAATTCCCAATAGATATTAAGGAAAAGGTTTCCCTAAACCCTGGAGTGAGGCTTGAAGAAGCCAGGAATTTCCAAACCTTCAGTGCTTGACAGGGCCAGACCCTGAGCAACCTGGTTGAGGTAGTAGTTCTTGCTTGTGGGGCTTGGACTGAACTCCTGTGAAATACCAAGCGGTGTTACTTTATTATTTTAGCGTGGCCTAATCTTACAGATATCAAAGGGCAGTAGAGATTTGAACAGCCACATGAATGGATGCTGTAGAGCTATACTGAAAGAGTTGGTTACATCTGCAGATCTGGATCTTAACATTCTCTGTTAGTGTTTTCTTTTGAGACTGACCCAAGCTATGTTGGGAGAACTGTATGGAAGCTAGGTGTAATGGTTTGAAAACAAACCAGTGAGAGACTTCAAGTCAGAAATACAATTTAATAAGAAAAAAATAAAATAAAGGCAATAATAGAAAACCACAGACAGAGTCAGAATACAACCTGATACTCTGTAGTTAGGGTGGTGGGAGCAGTCCAGATGAAACAGTGGTCTCGTAGAAAAGATCTGGTAACTCTTGTCCTCTGGAAATCCAGTGGGTAAGGCCTCCTCTGCTGTCCTGAACCCCAGTTTATATCCAGGTGGGAGCACTTGGCTCCTCCCCCTGGGTGGAGCATCTCACAATGGGTTGATATCATTCTGTGAGTCAGGCAGTGGGTCCTTGATGGTCCATTAAACAGAAATAGCTCCTGGGGGGAGTTCTGTATGAGTCATGGGGCGAGGCATGGATGGGCCCATTAACAGGGAGGACTCCTCCTGCTGGGTGGGAAGGTGTTAACATCTCCCTGACCTTGAACCTCTTTCCTTATCTGTTATAGCCTGGGGTGTGAGGTCTGTCCTGGGCAGCTGCTACCCATGATTTTCTTAACAGCCCATGAGCACTGACATAGAGAGTATAGAATACACAGTTTTTGGTTTTACCCACATAATGATAAACTGGTCCCAGCTCCTGTAACCATGACACTAGGGTATGTCAGGTAGTTAGAAATAACGCTTACAGTTTAAAGAATAAGTATATTTTATAATGGGCTTCATTGTCTATTATTATTTGTTAGTCATGTCAGAGGGTGTCACAACTTTTTGCACTGGAGCCTGTAGGGGTCCTGACAGCAGAAGTTCCCATTCAAGAGGGTGGGCTTCAATGAGGTCTAGATATGTGCAGGCATTTCCCTTTGCATGTCTGGGAAGAGAGAGCTAAGAAAAAACTGTAGAAGGCACTAGGAAGACTTGACTTGAAAGTGAGAATCTCAAGACAGCAAAGAAATGCCATGGTAATGGGCAAAACCGGGATTCCTGAGTGCCCTGGGTTTGGCCAGGCTAGGGTTAATGTTCACAAGTGGCTGCAGCTGGGTGGGGTCACAGCTGGGGTAAACAACTGACCCAGCCTTTGGGGTATTAGGTACCAAGCTGACCTCATGTCCTCTATGTAAGGAGAGGGGTGGAGTCACATTTGTTTTTTAGCTGATGGCTGGAGTAGGGAGAGCTGCTGCATTTGTTAAGGGTTTTGTTGTCACTTTCTTTCGATGTGACTTCATTGCTATTATTGGCGTCTCTTCTCTCTGTGTTACTGTATTGAACTGCCCTGATCTCAACCTAGGGGCTTTTTGTTTTCTCTTCATCCTGATTTTTCTCCCCTGACACACGGCAGGGGATGGGGTTGGGGGAGCAGCAGGGCAGCAGCTGCTGTGGTTCAGCTGCTGCCTGAGGCTAAATCACAACACTGGGTTCTGTAGACTGGGAAGGATTGTTGAACTACTGTTTTCACTTGCATGTTTAATGAATGTACTTCTGGGTAGGATGAAGAGTCATTGAATGAAGTGGGCTATGATGACATTGGTGGCTGCCGGAAGCAGCTGGCTCAAATCAAAGAGATGGTGGAACTTCCCCTCCGACACCCTGCACTTTTCAAGGCCATAGGAGTGAAGGTAAGTCCCCGTGTGCACCAGGTAGATGAGTGGCCTTTCCCTCGTGGATGACTGTTTATGTCAGAGGTTTGTGAGGTATTTGGAGGGGAATCAGTAATTTGGTTTAGGGTTTTGAGAGGTGTCTGTGTTTGTTTTTAAATGCTGGTTTTTAGGGAAGTATTTCCTTACATGTTTTGGACACAGATTAAAGTACTAGCAGCTTGGAAAATAGAGGAATGCTTTGAATCAGCAGTATCCGTTACTGGCAAGGTTTGTGTGTTGTGTAAAGTAGTAAGGGTGTTAATGGTAATATCAGGATGGCAGCTGTTGCACGAGTTTCCATCAGAATTTCAGACTGGCTTAAATAAAGTGCTTGCAACTTCACTGTGAAACTACTTAAGCATTCAGATACTAGCTTACTACCTAAATTCCTTGCCTTTGTTTTCAGCCTCCATGTGGGATCCTGCTGCATGGTCCTCCTGGCACTGGTAAAACACTGATTGCCCGAGCAGTGGCTAATGAAACAGGGGCTTTTTTTTTCCTGATCAATGGTAAGTTTTGTGGCTGCTTTGGCCCCAGATCTGCTGTATGTTAATTCATCCGTTCCATGATAACAAATGATATTAATAGGGTTTATAGAGCCAGGTTGTCTCCCTAACATCCTTCCTTAACTCTTTGAAGTGTGCCTTTGAGGACAGTTAAAAGGCCATTTGTGTGGAAGCTCTGTAATGACACTTCCCTTAAGCTTCATTGTTTTGTAGCAGGCTGGTTTGAAAGACAGCTTTGATGCAGAGACTTGGAGTCTGTCTGTCTGAGTGTTCATTTACATTGATGAGGGCAGAGCTAGGAGTGAAGTGGTAAGATGATTCTATGTGTATGAGGGCTGGACACTTGTTTCTATTGCTGCCAGCATGTTCCATTCAGAAAAGAAGCTGGTCTGCTGTGGATTCCTATTGTCCCCTCAAGTAAAGCACAAGCCCTGTTCCATATCACATAATGTTAATTGGGAAGAACTGTCCTTAAACCTATGAGTACCTTGAGACTTAGCTACAAGTGACAGAACTTCTTATTGATCACTATTTGCCTGTAGCAGTTGAGACGGATACTGGCTTATGTTCAGTAAGGACCAGATTCTGAATTTTCCTTACTGTTTGTGTCCAATTTTATAGTCAGTGCTGGAATAACTGAAATTTTTATTTAAGGAGTGCTGCTTTTCTTTTCTGATTTAAATAACTTACACTCCTTTGCTTTCACCTTCATGGGTCTATAGCACAGTATAGCAGTGAGAACCGGTAGGGAAGTGACTTGCTTTGTATCTCAAGGTATCGGATATAAATGAACTGGTTTTAACCATATGGTGCCCTTATATGCTTCCTAAGTGTATAGAAGCTGTCACTGCATGCTAGTGAGCCAGATGTACAAGTGTTTAAAGAAACATCTATTGCATAATAAAAATAGCATTGTCAGAATTAGTGATGTGTTCTCTGACAGTCCCAAGCATGGAGCTGCAGTCAGTGTTGTAGACAGCTGGTATGAATTGGTGAGTTACTTGTAATGAAACACTCTTAATACCAGCCTGCACCAGTGGCTCTGCAGCTGGTGCACTTTAGTCATCTAGCAACTTTGCACTCCTGAAGGTCAGGTTTCTTTTTCTTGGATCCTTAGAAGCATACTTTTCTCTTCATTACCACTCTCTTCATTCCAGTGTGATGGAAAAATCTGTAAAACCATAATAAATCTGTGAGCCTGCACTAGTGTTTAGCAATGGTAGGAGATCTCAGGGGAATGGCATCCTTCCTTCTGGGACTGATGTGCTTACACATTTTAATTTTTGCTTGCTTATTCTTTGAGAGAAGATTGTTTTGGAGTTTTTGGAATTTTGAGGTGTTTGTTTTGTGGTGGTTTTTAACTCATTTATAGGATATTAGAGGTAAATGTATACCTGGGTAATGCAAGCTAAAGGTAGCTTCAATATCTTGCAGCTTTTTC
>NW_008620972.1:587-12725 GCF_000691845.1 Merops nubicus | reverse complement strand
CTACACTGATAATTCATCACCATATGATTTGATTGCTTCTCTTGCAAGCTAGAACTGGCATTAAGTGTGTGGTGGCACATACAGGGAAGCTCACAAAATATGAAATAAGGTAAGGAAAGAGGCAACTAAAGGTAGCTCACTGGCTAGTGCTGCATTCTGTTTAAACTGAAAACACCAGAATCGTGATGGAAAGTAATTCTGCATGCTGTTCTTGCCTGTTCAGCTGCAAAATTAGTGAATTTGGTTGATAGTATTTGCTTTGGCTTGAAATATAGATTCATGTGAGTGTATATTGTACTAAAAAAATTCAGCTGCATGCCTTGGGGCTGGCTGCCTCTCTCCTGGGTGCCACAGTGCCATTATTTTTTCAGGTCCTGAGATCATGAGCAAGCTGGCTGGTGAGTCTGAGAGCAACCTAAGGAAAGCCTTTGAAGAAGCAGAGAAGAATGCTCCTGCCATCATCTTCATTGATGAACTGGATGCTATCGCTCCAAAGAGAGAGAAGGTAAAGAAAGCTTGTTAGAAGGTTAAGGAGCACATCTTTTTCCGATAGCAGCTGGGTGTGAATCTGCATTTGACTACAGGGTAAAGAACTATTTAAAGTAATGCTTGAATTCAGTTGGATATCAAAAGAAATGGATATAGTTCATAGCTATTCTTAACAGCTTGCATCTGTTGCATCTATTTGCTCTGGTGCAGTACTAGCTCCTGTGCTGTTTTTCAGAGCTTTTGGCATGATCATTACTCTCTCTACAGACACAGGGAGAGGTGGAACGTCGTATAGTGTCTCAATTGTTGACTCTTATGGATGGACTGAAACAGAGAGCACATGTGATGGTTATGGCAGCTACCAACCGACCTAACAGCATTGACCCAGCACTCAGGCGATTTGGTAACCACAATTGCCACTATTTTTTTTTTTTTGTCTGTATGTCACAGTTCAGGGTCAGGACCACCCCCAGACCTCTAACAGATGCTCTCTGTTAACCTCCTTCCCCCCCCTCCCCCCCAAAGGGGGGAAGAAAAGGGGAATAAGGGAGAGAGAGACTTATTGATTAGAAAAATAAAGCAGCTTTACTACTATTACTAATAATAGTAATAATAAAATAGAATATGTACAAATGTATACAAAACCAGTACTGAACCCAACTCCCCCCGATGGCAATATGTCACTGTCACACCTGGCTGGGGAGTAGCCCCTGGGGAAAAGTCCCAGGCTGGACTCGGCTACAGATGGCAACTGGATACAGGAACTGGATTCCGGGACTCAGGTCATTCTGGAACTCAGTTCAGGAACACAGGACTCGGGATCAAAGGCAGAATGGATGAAGTCCTCCTTGGATGCCGGCCATTGCAAAAGCGAGAAAGAAGGCAGAAGGGAGATGGAAGGGCTTGCCCCTTGTGATCCTTCAGCTTTTACTGGATATGATGGCTATGGGATGGAATACCCCATTGGTGAATCTTAGGGTCACTTATCTTGTCCACTCCTTCCTGCAGATGTGGCTTTACTTTCTGTCCCCCCTCTGTGTGGTACACAAGCTTAGCAGTGGCCTTGGTCTGCATACCAATCCCTGGCAGTAACTCTAAACGTGAAGGTGTTATCACTGCTAGAAGCAGACAGTCTGCAAAAATATGCTGCTAGCTTTGGAAAGTGCAGTTAATTATAAGAGCTTTAGCTGAAAAATAAAATCATTGAGCAAAACCAGCTCTATTTTGCCCCAAACCAGGACAGCCTATCAGATACTTTGTTATGAGCTATGCTTCAGGGGCCTTGGAAAGATGGAGCAGAAACTAATATTAAGCATCTTTTGTGTGTTACATAAGCTATTGATTTGTCTACAGCTACTTGTTTGAAATTCATTTTTTAGACTTTGGTATCATTTTCTGTGTTTTGTTATTTCTACAAGTTCTAGCCTACTAAAATACTTAGGGGGTAGCATACTTTTTCACCTATCAGTTAGATGAGGCTATTTCAGGATTAAATGCCTAAGGGGTTGTTCGTGCCACAGGTTACAGAAGGCTCTGAATTGTCCAATTTCTCTTTTATTTGGGACGTCTGGTAGTTTCTGAGATTGTTTTTAAAATTTTGCAGTGTCTGTTGTATGACCAGTTGGTAAAGTCAGGTTTTCAGGAAAAAATAAACTCTTAAATGTGTAGTGAGGTGTTTGCACAGCTATGGCTAAAGAAAAATTATAGGTGTACATACCTTAGTTAATAT
This sequence comes from Merops nubicus, assembly GCF_000691845.1. Classification (NCBI taxonomy): domain Eukaryota; kingdom Metazoa; phylum Chordata; class Aves; order Coraciiformes; family Meropidae; genus Merops; species Merops nubicus. The sequence goes on along the minus strand of NW_008620972.1, from coordinate 10,507 downwards.
TGCAGTAATATGTGGGTTTCCTGCCTCCCCACATATTGAGGCAGTTGATGTTTTTTGCCACTTGGGCATTAGTATGAAAGTTCTGGATAAATTCAATCTCTCAGTATTTATGGAGTATTGTGCTGACACAAAGGTGGGAATAAACAAATGTTTCATGGTATGTTGATTAGGGGAAGCATATTTTCCTATAAATGAGGCTCGGGGGGGGGGTACACACAAGAGCACCACACAAGTCCACTGTCTTTTTATAATCTTGAACTCTAGTTAATACAGTAGTCTCACTTTCCCTAAATGGCTAAAGACTTTCCTCCTTCTCTGATCTGATTCTGCTACTGTGCTGATAAATGCTACAGAGAAACCCAAAGCTTTGGCATTTTCTGAAATTGTGTTTGTGGCTTATGTTCCTCTGTCAGAGGAAGGCAGCAACTGCAGTTGCTTTAGTTTGCAGAATCAAGCAGCTCAATGTATGTTTTGTACTCCCCAGGTCGTTTTGACAGAGAGGTAGATATCAGTATCCCAGATGTCACTGGGCGCCTGGAGATCCTGCAGATCCACACAAAAAATATGAAACTGGCTGTCGATGTGGATCTGGAACAGGTGAGTAGCTTGCTATTAGGAAAGCTTGTATGCTCATTTGAGGCATCATGAAACTGGGCAAATGTGTGATCTCTGGGCTTCCTTTGAGCTAGTTTACCAGTGACCAAAAATCCTCGCTCGGCAGTGAAGAATGGTATGGCAAGTGAAACAAACATCTTTCTGTCCAGTCTGGAAGTGCCTTGGGCCACTGTCTTCCTGTGTGTTTGTTGTGGCATTTGCTTTTATTTTTGTCATTTTGCAAGCCTGAAACAGCTCGTTCAGAGCTGGGTGAACATTGTGATGGTAGTGGATGGTTACTATAATCTATGTTCTCGATGAAGAACTGCAGTCTTCAGGGTTCTCTCTTGTGCGCCATCTGAATTCCAGTTGCAGCTTGCATCTCAAGTAGGAGGTAGAACAGCAGTGTCTTTGCCTATTAGCGATAGAACTTACCTTGAATTTGCAGCAGAGTAGAGTTTTGTTGTACCTTTGAGTGACCAGAGCATGCATTGCCCTTTCAGAGAGCTTGATTGTATCCCTGTGAGTCATAGTCAGTGCTTTGCTTTCAGGTGGCAAATGAGACCCATGGTCATGTTGGTGCTGACTTGGCTGCTCTTTGCTCAGAAGCTGCTCTTCAGGCTATCAGAAAGAAGATGGATCTCATAGACCTAGAAGATGAAACCATCGATGCTGAAGTGATGAACTCTCTGGCTGTGACCATGGATGACTTAAGGGTAATGCAGGAGTACCTCTTTCTTTTGGGTGCAATGTCTAATTGCTTATCTGAAGTGTGTGAACGTAATCTCTTAGAATTCTTGTAATGTTGTTTCTTCTAATGGTAGTGGGCTCTGAGACAGAGCAACCCTTCTGCTCTTCGGGAGACTGTGGTGGAGGTGCCACAAGTTACCTGGGAAGACATTGGTGGTCTAGAATATGTAAAGATAGAACTCCAGGAACTTGTACAGGTGAGGGTTTCTAACAGATTTTTGCCTAATCAGCTTGAAAAATAATAAAATCCAGAACCTCTTCGTATTCCTATGCAGAATTCTTATGGTATTTTCTTGTAACAGACTGAAAATACCATTCCATCTTAGTGAACATAAGGAGAGGAAGGTGCTGGGAAGCAGAATCGGGCTTTCCTTAGCTGAGTCTACAGTGACATCTTTGGTGGGTGTTTTGCTACATGCAGAAACAGCAGCAGTTCTGCTTCTCTTAAGTGGAGACCGCTGTTGAGAATCCTGTTACATGGTGGCTTTTTATGCCAGAAAGTGGATGAAGATTCTCATACAGAGAGCCTCTGAAGGGCTTTCTATCAATGTTAGCATAGGGACAGGTGAGAAGTAACTGTGAAGCCTATGAAAAGAGAGGTTGGAGCAAAGTCACGATGAATGGTCTGTGGAAACTTCTGGTGCCTGCCTGCATTGTGGTGGCTTGGGTTTGATATAGCCCTGCTTTCAGTTGGCACTATAGAAACAGCCTGTTTGTGAATAAAAGAATCTACTTTTAGGCAATAATTTGAACACAGGAAAATTAGAATTTCTCTGACCTTGTTAAGGATAAATGCTCACATTGGACGTCTTGCCTATCTCTGGAGGGCAGAGCAAATAAGTTAGATCAGTGGTTCTCAACCTGTGATTTGCAGACCACTGGGGGGCTGTGATGTCATCACAGGGATTCCATGAAGGCTTAAAGCAGGGGTGAGGAATGTCCAGCCAGGAAACATTTGGTCTGGCCTGCAGAGGAAGGCAAGCTAACAGAAATAACCACAGATGGTGCTCTGAAGCTGCCAGTTCCCCTTCTCTCCAAATTTGAGGACCCTTCATGAGAAAATTGAAATAAATACTTGATGCAGTCTAGTGCTTTAAATCTTGAATTAAATTTTGGTGGCCACAAAACATATTTAAACATATGTGGTGAAGGAAAGGTTGAGAACCCCTGAACTGAGCTGTTCCCTTTTGCTTCTGCTGGGGTTAAGTGTGCTGGAAAACTACCTGAACTGGCACTTAGTTCATAGGTGGAAATAGACTGTTTAAGGCAACTTTACAATATAGCTGTGGTGCTTTTCAAACTAGTGCCCATTTAAAAATTCAAGTGGCACTGAGCAGGCAGAATATTGTGTTTAAACCACCAGAAATCTCAGGTAGTGTTTCTGGTAGGAGCAGAAAGAAAACTGATGTGAAAGTTGTCTCTACCTGTGGCAGGGTGTTGGAACTAGATGATCTTTAAAGGTCCCTTCCAACCCAAACCATTCTGTAGTACTAAGGTACAGATCTGTTCTGGCTCATCATGAGAGGTTTTTGTTTTTGTTCTTCAGTATCCTGTGGAGCACCCAGATAAGTTCCTCAAATTTGGCATGACCCCATCGAAAGGGGTTCTGTTCTATGGGCCACCTGGTTGTGGTAAGACACTGCTGGCCAAAGCCATTGCCAATGAATGCCAGGCAAACTTCATTTCTATCAAGGGGCCAGAATTGCTCACCATGTGGTTTGGTGAGTCTGAAGCTAATGTGCGTGAGATATTTGACAAGGTAAGTTTATCTTCTACTCCTTGTACTATGTTTGTACCCCCTGTCTTACAGGCCTGGTTATTGTTTGTGTTTTGTTTTACACATTTGTACTGAGAGCAGAAGCTGCTTTCTTGATGTTAGGGAATGAATTCTCTTTAGCAACATAGCTTTTTAAATTCTTTTTTTCTCCTGCTGCAATTTGTATCTGTTTGATAAATGCCCCAGTGTCTTAGCAGTGAGGCTAGCATTAGGATGGCATAGATATTCTCAGCATCCCTGAAACCTTTGACACTTCACCTACTACCTTCTACAGATTTTCAGAAGAAGCTGCCATAGCACATTTTGTAATTGGACTAGATGATCATTGGTGGTCTCTTTCAACTGAAATATTCTGTCCTCTTATTCTGTCCTGTCATTGTCCTGCAATATATATGGCTTAGAAAGGAGCTCACTCCTTGTCAAAGGTTAGGGCTTGTGTCTTGTCATGGTTTAGGGTCAGGGCTGCCACTAAACAAATAACAAGACACACTCTGTTAACCCTTCTCCCTTCCCAAAGGGGAAGAGAAAGAATAAGAGGCTTATCGACTAGAAAAGTAAAACAGCTTTAATGAAAAAATAATAAAATGTAATATATATAAACCAAATACTGAACCCAAACACACACCCTCACCACCCCACCAATAGCAATATGTTACTGTCATCCCTGATGCTGGAGAGCAGGCACTGGGGAAGTCCCAGACTGGATTCAATGGCAGACAGGAACCAGATTCAGGAGTTGGATTCTGGAACTAGATTCAGGAACACACAAATCAGGATCAAAGGCAGAGCAGAGTGCTACTTGGACTCCTCAGCTTTACACTGAATATGACAGAGATGGGATGGAATACTTTGTGGATCAGTTTGGGGTCACCTGTCCTGTCCGCTCCTCCCTGCAGGTGCAGCCTTTGCTTTCTGCACCCCTGGTGTGGTACAGGTGACTTGCTCCTGTGGTTAGGGAAGGGCCTTGTTCTAGTGTTTGAGCTCTCATTGTGAATTTTTTTCCATATTCCTAACTGGAATTTTATTTGTGGCCGTTTCTGCTTGTGGTTTTTCATCCCTTCGTCGTGCATCTTGAAGAAGGATTCTGGCTCCCTTTTCCCTATAACTGCCCATTAGGTAGCTGAAGACAACGATTGGATTTCCCCCTTCCATTTGATATAGCTTGCCTACTGATACTTGAGTGCCTAAAGAACCAACTGATGTCCCAAGGTCTTGCAGGGAGAGTTCTGGTCCAGGCAAATTAGCTCCAGCTTTCTCTCTAGGTATTGGAGTTACCACCCTTCTGGTTGATTCACAGTGTTCCTACATTTGGGGAAATATAGCTTGTCTTTCAGGAGAATTCAACTGAGGGTTTGTGTGGCAGGAAACTGTTCTGGAGCATCTCCTTTAAGCTCTCCTTGTGGCAGCAATGCTCTGATACTCCTCATAGCTGATTTAATTGTAGGGTAGGCTTAGTGTGAAATTGGCATGCTCCTCACCTGGTGGTGGTATTAACATGGAGTAACTGTTCCTATTTGCAGGCCCGCCAAGCAGCTCCTTGTGTGCTCTTCTTTGATGAGCTGGACTCCATTGCAAAGGCCCGAGGTGGGAATATTGGTGATGGTGGTGCTGCTGCAGACCGTGTCATCAACCAGATCCTGACAGAGATGGATGGCATGTCCACCAAGAAAAACGTCTTCATCATTGGTGCTACCAATAGGCCAGACATCATTGACCCAGCCATCTTGCGCCCTGGCCGCCTGGATCAGCTCATCTACATTCCCCTGCCTGACGAGAAGTCCCGGGTTGCTATTCTTAAGGCCAACCTGAGGAAATCACCAGTTGCCAAAGTAGGATCTGCACCCTGACTGTGTCTGACTTGGGTTTCCTGTGTGCTGCCCATGCTCCCAAGAAGTTGAGGCTAGGGCAGAGGGTCGGTGACTGCTCCATGCAGTACAGAGCTGGAAAACCTTTAGTTCCTGAAGGATGGGAATGAAGAGGTAGGGGGAGGCTTGAGCTCTGAGACTAGATATCAATGAAGCTAGGTGTTGGTGTGTAAGCACAGCAGGTCTTTATCACATAGTTCTGCCTACAGTGTAGGAAGAGGAAAGCCTGTAATGGCAAGATGGGGAAAAGATTCTTGTACTCTGAAACAAAAGTAAATATAGAAAACAGGAGTGGGGAATGGAAATTGATTGAAAAGGAACCACTGCAGTTAATTGTTGCTGAATTCTGTCATAGGCAATAGCTATATCCCTTGCCTGGGGAGCTGGCAATAATGTGACTGGTAGGTAATTGGAGAAAAGCAGATGTCAAGTGAGACCTCAAGCTATGTTACACCAAGCTTACCTTTTTAGGTGCTGTTGGGAAGGAAAGCTTCAAATGAGGTTGCAGTACTACCCCTTCAGTTGGGGGAAAGGAGGAGGAGGTTGGTTGTCTTGGTCTGCCTGTGTCCCATCTCCATTTCTAGTCTGACAGTGTTTTGTTTTGACTCCTAATACTGAGAACTGAGTGAATTGTATCCTAAATCCACAGGTTAACCTGCTGTTTCTTGAGGGTGAGCAGAGGCATTCTCCCTCTTTGCTCTTGTGAAACCCCACCTGGAGTACTGTGTTCAGTTCTGGAGTCCTCAGTACAAGAAAGACATGGAGCTGCTCAAGCAGGTCCAGAGGAGGGCCATGACAATGATCAGGGGGCTGGAGCACCTCCCATATGAGGGCAAGCTGAGAGAGTTGGTGTTATTTAGCCTGGAGAAGAGAAGACTCTAGGAAAACCTTAAAGCAGCCTTCCAGTACTTAAAGGGGGCCTATAGGAAAGCTGGGGAGGGAGTGTAGTGATGGGACTGAAGGGTGATGGCTTTAAACTGAGAGAGGGTAGATTTAGGTTAGATATTAGGAAGAAATTCTTTACTGTGAAGCGTGGTGAGACACTGGAACAGGTTGCCCAGAGAAGCTGTGGATGCCCCCTTCCCAGAATTGTTCAAATCCAGGTTGGATGGGGCTTTGAGGACCCTGGTCTAGTGGGAAGATGTCCCTGCCCATGACAGGAGGGTTGGAACTAGATGATCTTTAAGGTCCCTTCCAACCCAAACCTTTGTGATTTACAGTTGCTTTGCAGGGTTTTGCTGGGTGTGTGGGGAGTGTGGTCTGTCTTTGTATGTGGTTAACTTTTCCCCCAAACAAGAACCTTAACAGCTCATCTTTTCAAAATTCGTCAAAGTTAAGACAGCACCTTGATACCATGGGGTCTAAAGACAGCTATTTGTCACCTGAGAGTGTAAGGTGTAAAGGACAGGCCTCTCTTCATTTTTCTGTGTTTTTTTTTTTGTTTTTTTTTTGGTTTTTTTTTTTTTTTTGTTTTTTTTTTTTTTTTTTTTTGTTTGCTTGTTTTTTGTTTTTTTGGTTTTTTTTTTTTTTCCACTAGGATGTTGACCTGGATTTTCTAGCTAAGATGACCAATGGCTTTTCGGGAGCTGACCTAACAGAAATTTGCCAGCGTGCCTGCAAACTGGCCATCCGTGAGTCCATTGAGAGTGAGATCAGGCGAGAATGTGAGAGGCAGACCAACCCTTCTGCCATGGTGAGTGGGGGACTCTCAGCTTTCCCTGCTCCTGAGATGGGCAGCCCACCTCTCCATAATCCTTGGATGGGGATGAATGGGCTCTCAGCACAGTGTGGAGCTGGAGCACTTTGTTCTCTTGTGGGACAGCAAGGCCCTCCTGATGTGCTTCATTGTTAGCATTGCTCAGAAGATCCCTGCTGCAGCCCTGACTCTGTCTGCTAGTGTCCCTCTCTAGCCTCTATTTTGGCAGGTGTTGGAGCATCCTGGCCTAGAAGGAAGGCTGTGGGTGGCTGTTGGGCTGTGGAGATCAGGCATGCAGCTTACCTGGGCCCTCTGTCCTGCTGCAGGAGGTGGAGGAGGATGACTCAGTTCCTGAGATACGCAGGGATCACTTTGAGGAGGCCATGCGCTTCTCTCGCCGCTCTGTCAGTGACAACGACATTAGGAAATACGAGATGTTTGCACAGACTCTACAGCAGAGCCGTGGCTTTGGCAGCTTCAGGTAACTGTGGGGGAGTGGGGGGAGGGCAGCATGGCTTGACCATCTCCAAACCAGAGCACTGAGGTAGCTTTCTGCTGGTAACAAATTCCCTCTTCCACTGTCTTCCACTTTGCAGTGTGTACAGCAGCCAGCTGAGCATATGGCAGGTGTAGGCTGAGCTGCAGGTTGGTTGTAGCTGCTCTGTTACTGCTCCTGAAGTTCATCTCCCCTTTTTTTCCCTTTAACGCAAGCAAAATCCAGCAGCCATATAAGCCTTTTGTGTTACCTGCCAATAAGGCTTCATCTCATTTCTTCTGCATGTCTTACTTGGCACCAGGGTGTTAGTGTGGAGGGGGAGGGGTTTGAACAGCATTTCTTCTCTCCTCTTCTGCACGCAGGTTCCCATCGGGTAACCAGGGTGGCGCTGGTCCAAGTCAAGGCACAGGAGGCAGCAGCGGGAGCAACATATACAGTGAAGATAATGATGATGATCTCTATGGTTAACTCGCTATCCTCTGTGGACAAAACCTCGCATCACACCACATTGTACAGGGGAAAAAAATCCAATGTTCAGTGGACTCTCAGCTTCTTCATTCCTCAGTCAAGACAGTGTAGCTGCACATCAGACTTAGTACAGGGAATGTTTTCTGTAAGCACAAATTCAGACTGGTATTCAGTTGGGAGGCAGACAGTGAATTAATAGGAAGGGGAACTGACTTAATTTCTGACAAATTTTTTGTTTAGCTTGTGGCAGAATTGGCAGCTTTAGCAAAGTACAATGCTAGCATGTATAAAAAAAAAAAAAAAACACCCCCCCCCCCCAAAAAAAATAAAAATCCTGCAAAATTCTAGCTAGACCCTGGCAATTCCTTTGTGTAGTAGTGGTGCAGTGTAGCTTGTGCTGTCTCTGTAAACCCCATGTCTTATGTGCTATCTGAGCACTCCTCAGTCTGGTGGAGCCCATCTGTATGCATGTTTCCCTGCTGTTTGAGGTTGTTCATTCATGTACCTCTTAGCCTGAGTTAATAGAAGAAATTGGTTTGACAGTCTCTCAACCCTGCCCTAATTTAGCAGGAAGCATCAAGTAAGAAAGCCTGGTAGTATCTGTTGCTTCTCTGATGCTGTCCCTGAGCTGTTGAGTTTTCTGCTACTTTGGCTCCTCTGCAGCAAAGAACTTCTCCAGCAATCCCTGTTCCATCTGCCCTGCCTGAAGGCAGGCACAAGGGGGTTCTTAGGCTGTCTCCTGGAGTTTGTGGTGCAGTGTGACCCTGCTATGATTAGGAGAGGGGAGCTTCCTCTTCTAATACTGCAGCAGCACTGTTCATCAGGTTCTGTGGGCATTTCCCCCTTTCCATGCAATGTTTCATGTATCCCTTAGGGCTTCTGATGACAGGCATAGCTTTCTGCTGCCAGCCTACCCCTTGTTGTGCCTCATACTCAGTAATTGGGTTCTGATCATGGTTCTTATCCTTCCTTTCCACTTGCAGGTTGCTGCCTTGTTCCTTGATTTTTCTCTTCTATGAACTGAAAAAATGTGGTACTGCTGTACTTCAATGCTTATATATGAGAGAAGCCCTGGGCCTGGTTCCATCACACACAGGAGTGGTGTGGCAGGCTGGATACAGCCTAGCCCTGAACTAAAGGGGTGAGCCTATTTGAGGCAATGGCCATAGAACATGTGCTATTGGCTTTGGGGGGATGTGTGTATGCAGGAACTGAAGATTTCTGCAGAGGTTTAAATGTAATGTGTGGTAGAAGGGTGTCCTAGGCCTTTGAGACTGGAGAGGGCAACCTCCTTTGTGGCAGGAGTTGTGTGGGGCCTGGACAGTGGGGGAGTTCAGTTAGTCTAAGCCTGGCTAGATTTAAGAGGAAAGGGGAGACAGGTGAGGCAAGTCTCTCAGAATGGAATTATCTGTCAGAGAGGGAGTTTGTGCCTAGCAATGGGGAGAAAAAGCACTGAAATTTGGAACACTGTTTAAATAGCACAACCTCCTGCTATGGTAAGAGAACATATAAGCCCTTGGAGAGGGTGGCTAGCCCCTGCTCATGTGCTCTGTCCTACTTCAGAGCTGTTTGCCTACCAGTACCCCTCTTGCCCTGTCCCTCTCCAACCTCTGTCTGTTGCTGCAGAGAAAATGCTGGCCTCTTCCTATGGCAACAGGTTTGAGGATGGCCTGTCTGTATTGTAGGCAGATGCCTGGGGGCCAGGAGAGCCAAGCAGCGAGGGCTGCTTCCCTGCCTTTGTTTCTCCCTGTTGCTCTGTGCTCCTCCAAGCAGGTGGGTGTAGAGGTTGGCTTTGTTTTCATTGTGTCCTACAAGTTTATTACTGCAATCCACAGAGGCAGATCCAGCCAGGGTGGGAACCAGGAACTAGCCATTTTCAACCCCTGGGAAAGGTTCTACATCCATGCCAGGAGCTTTCCAGGATTCTCCCCAAAGCCTTCCTCAGCCCTGGTAGTAGGTGAATTTCTTTCTCCCCTTTGGGGCTGTGACCATTCAGCAAGCCCCCAGCAGGTCCACCCTCATGTCCCAGCCTCCACAGCACAGAAACAAGCAAGGCATGAGATGAGTGAGAGGGAGAGTCTGTATGTGTGTGTCCTTCCATTCCAGCTCCAAAGCCTTCCCTGCAACGTTTCCTTATTGCAAATGCTAACTGAATCCATCATGAGGGCTGGAAACCCTCATCTTTTTTCATTGCCATATCTGTGACTTGGCTCCTGGTGGGGACACACCCACTGGAGTACTAAGAGCATCTTGTGCTGGAGCTGTGTAAACCTG
>NW_008620972.1:0-554 GCF_000691845.1 Merops nubicus | reverse complement strand
GCTCAGGGTATCCCCCAAATCAGCGTCTAGGTAGCTTGCCTAGGCCCCCCATACACCCTTAAACCTCCACCTCTAGCAGCTTCCAGGAGAGCAGGCAACACCAGGGGACTGGGTTTTGCCCCAGCCTCTGCAATCTTCTAGGGGCTTGAGAGTTGCCAGAGAGAAACAGCAGCTACAACAGCGGTAAGCCCTCTAGCTGAGAGCTAGATTAGGACAGAAAAGGGGCTCCCAGAGCCAGGGGTCCCCAGAAAAGAGTGGAGAGAGCCAGGAGCTGTAGCAGGAGCAGGGCTGAGAGGGGTCACCACTGAGTTGCCAGAGAGAACCAGCGGCCATTTCACTGAGCAGCACGAGTGGGGCAGGGCGCATGCTGAGCTCAGCCATGGTCTCCATGTGGAGGAGGGCGGTGATCTCTGTACTGACCACGAAGAATGTGGGAACTCAGACACAGCTCCCACAGAAACATGCAGCTGTCCAGGTCACGGGCTGCAAGGATTGCCTGAGCCTTGCTTCACTTGCACTGGCAGCGTGTGGCAGCCCAGAGAAGAGCTGTGTCT
>NW_008620971.1:0-13690 GCF_000691845.1 Merops nubicus | reverse complement strand
CTCAGGCACAGCAGCCACTGGGATTAGGGACGTGTTGCCTACCAAGGGCACCCAGGGGGGCTCATTTTGGCTCCTTGCTTCTTGGCACGGGGCTGGTGCCAAGCCTGGGGCATCAGAGGGGTGCCCCACAGAACGGGCTGGGTTTGCTGGCAACATCGGGGGGTTAAGCAGGGCCATGGGGACAGGCAGAGGTGGCAGTTTCGTTGGAGGGTAGCTCAGACCTTGCCATATTGCTTTCAGCTCCTCATTATTCCCCTTTTCCTCTTGGCAGCCAAAGGCAGGTCTGAGAAACCAGAGCCAGAAATGTGCTGGAGGAGTCACTTGATGGCACGTTGCTTCAGCTCAGCACTCAGAAGGCAGCCAGGAGGCACAAGGCAGGCAGAGAGGCTCCAGCCCTGCAGTGGGGTCCCTGGGGGCTAGGAGAGGATGAGCTTGGGGGCAGGGGGAGGGGGTGGGAGTTACATTGGAGGTTTAGACCCGAGATTAATTTACAGCAGCTTAGCAAACTGGCACAAAGGAGCAGAGGTGCAGAGCCCCCTCTGCCCAGTGCAAACCAGTGGTGATGAGTGAGGACGTGGTCCTGCAGCCCAGCACCAGGCTGGGAGCACAGCCCTGACTCCCTTCTGCACCCAGGTCCTTGAACCACGGTTTTCACACCAACTGCTCTGCTAAAGAAATGCATATTAACCCTTAAAACAATTTTGCAGCCACACAAGAATTTGATTTTCTTGAAGCCATAATGTCACAGCACAGCTTAAGGTCCATATAGTTTTAAAACCATGAACTTCAACTTCTCTGCTTGTGTAGATGCTACCAGAAGGTTTTCAGAACTTCCTTTCAAGAGCTGCTCAGTATTTGCAGAATTTAGACCACCACTCCAGGGCAAAGAGGTCAGCTCCAGGCACTGGCTTCTGGAAGCACTGATCTAAATGTTTTTCCAACATACTGAGGGGAAAAAAAACACATCTCAGCTGAAATACCAAGGCTTTAAAAATTAGTTGCTGCTCATGTGCAGTAGCTCTTGTTATTAAAAACACCATAAAAGTTTTACTGTGCTGACTTAGGGTGCACGTAAAGAACCAAGCTTGTCTTGACAGACCATAAAGGAACTTTTATGACCTATTGGGTCAATGATTTGCAAAGAAGGATTTACGCCACCATCCAGGGCTGGGATGCAGGGCTGGAGGAGGAACACACCAAAACAGAGTGCAGGCCTGAGAGGTGGACCTGCTGTGGTCTGGCTGGGTAAACAACATCCATCTCCAGCACGACCACAGGTATCAGCATATCTGCTTCTTACACAGATTGTGTTAACTCAGAAGGGCACGAGATTATGTGCTGGGTGGATTTAACTGGGGGACCTTTAGTATTTTGGGGTCACAAGAAGAGCTTTAGAAGAAAATAAAAAGAGCTTAGCAGAGCATCAGTTCAGTTCTCCTGCAGGGCTAAAGCTTTGGAAACCCAGGATCAAGCCCTAGTGTTGCAACTACTTTGTCTTCTATTGCCATGAACACCTCAGCTTCGCTGGGCCAAGGGTCAGTCCCAACACACTCGTGGAGTAACTCAAGGAAGAGGAGAACCTGACTCAGTGGAATAATATCCCCTTGGCCAGGCCTGCTCAGGTGCAAAGGGAAGCCCAGCTGTATGGAGGGTGCACTCAGCCAGTGCCACCAATTCCCTGGCTTGGCCAAGGAGGGAGCAGAAGGATGCCTGGCAGAATCCACCCCCTGGGGAGCTGGGCTCCAGAGCCCTGCACCTGCAGCAGGGCAAGGCAGCCCAGAGAGATCAAATGTTCAAACATTTCTCTCCCAAGCTGAAAGGATGACTAGTAAAGCCTTGCAGGTGCCAGAGGCCACAGGGCTCTTCCAGCCAGGCTCCCACAGCCAGCGGTGCTACTCCCTGGGGAGGGTCTCCAAGGGATGAGGAGCTCCTTTGGCTTCGGCTCACCCAGGTGGCCACATTGCCATGGGGATGCTCATGCAGGTCAAAAACATGAAGCTGTGTCACCAAACCTCCCCAGGGAGCTGCACCCACCCTTCCCCCTCCAGCTCCCAGCCCTATCCCCACAGCCAGCATCACGACATAGAGGTGGCTGTGCTCTCCAGACTTCCTTCCCCAAGCCCTTTTCCCTTGGCCCTCAGCATCCAGATGGATTGAACCAGATTTGCTCCACACATGGCAACCAAATGAAACGGTTTCTTTGGCAACAATAATGAAAGCTTGGGGAAAAAAATTTTTGCTTTCTGTCTCAAGCAACTTCAGCAGCCCAGGTAAGGCAGAGTGGGAGGCAGAGCAGCTGCAAGGGTCTGGCTGGAGTTACTGCCTCTGATAGGAATCAGACATGCACTCCAGCCTGACTGCTGCACATTTATTTATTTATTTGGGGGCTGATTGATTTAAAGACTCCCCATTGCCCAAGCAGCAGCATGGCACAATAATTCACTTGATCTCTGATTTATATTTCACGTCCAAGTGAAGCAGGATGCTTCTGCCCAGCACAGGACTAAGCTGTATATGCCAATACTGTGCTCAGCAGTTCTGAAGAACCTGGGCATGTACAGAAGTAAAAGAAGATGAGGCTGCAGAAGGGAGGAAGCACAAGATAAAAGCCCTGTTAACATCCAGACCTGCATGGCCAGGTTCACAAGCAGAAAGAGGACTCACAGATCCCAGTCCCTCTTTGCCCCCTCGCACGGTGCTCAGTCCCAGCCTGTTTCCCAGCCAGGGTCCATCCCATCCCACCCTCTGCCCAAACCTCTCCACTCACCCCACGGCTCCAGCAGTGATCCAGGGGCCAGCAAGGTCCAGCCCTGAGCTCTCCAGACTTCTCAGGCTGTTATGCTGGGAGGCTTCGAGTCTTTTGCAGCTCAGAAGAGAGCACAGGGGCTAAGGCATCCTCCATGGCACCTACACTTTTGGCTATAGATTTCCTATTTGACCTTATGCCAACTACCCCAAGCAGCTCTGGTTGTGGCTGGTGAGGTAATTGCACCTAATTAAGTCCCTCTGCACTTCTGTCTCCCATATGGGGAAAGGATCAAAGCACTCCCCACCAGACCACAAAGGCGAGTGGGGCCCCAGGAAGGGTGAGACAAGTGGGGTCTCCTGGGCTGGGGGTCAACCAGACACCCCCAGTTCCCCCCTGGCATCACTGCCCTCCCCCTGCAACCCCTCAGAGACATCCCCAGGTACTCGTGGCTCCAAGCAGAAAGGCAGGAGCCTGTGAACCCTATGGGAGAAAGGGCCAGCAGTGACCCCTCCGTGTCACATCACCCACAGGGTGCCAGGGGTTGCAGACACCTCCAGGTGCTTTGCTGCCATACCAGTGGTATCACAAATATCTATTTCAGACATTCATCCATCCTTTTTACAGAACTGTGACATCAAGGAGAGTTAAGATCCACCATTCTCTGCTCTGCTTCCCACTTGGAAACACCTTCTAGAATTTAAGGAGGATAAAAATAGCATCATTCAACAAGGAACAGGAGTGAGCTCTTCAGAAGGTACCGTAACCAGGCAGAGCCCAAGCCCTTCAGCAGCTGATCTCCTTCAAAGCATTGTTGAATGAGGTCCTAGCCCCATAATTTAGGGGGATGAAGTCCTTCCTAAGGTTGTGAAGATTTGGGCTTTCCAGATCTATTATTTTATATTAACTTCTCCTGGACAGCCTAATTAGATGAGCGGGCAAGGGCTGCTCCCTCCTTCCCCCATTATCTGGGGCCCTTTCTCCTCCCATAAGAGATTTTATTTGTGCTGCACGGAAGATTTATCGACTGCCTTTATAGCCCTCCCTGCACTAAATCACACTCCTAATGGATAGCCTGAGGTAAGAGCACCACTGTTTATTTTATTATTTTTTTTTTAATCCATTGAATAGCCCAGTTGCAGGCACACAGAGCTGGCAGGCTGAGCTCTGCCTCCCCCACCTCCCTGGGCAGCAGTTTTACAGGCTCTCAAGTGGCATTGCTCGCAGTAGCCAAAACCACAAGACTCAGCTTGTGAAAGCCTCAGCAGGGGCATCTCAAGCTCCAAACACTCGTGACAAGCCGAGGATGGGCAGGGCAGAGAGCAGCCTCCTCTGCTCACCCTCTGCTTCAGTGGGGAATTCATGGTGGTGTCACCAGCTCTGGGCTCCCACCTCTCTGTCCCCACAGGAACAGATGAATTCCATCTTTGCCAGTGATTTGGAAGACATCCAAATGCTGAACAGAAGTTAAAAAATCCCCATCATTTACCCTAGTTCAGATGTTTAGAGTATTGTTCTAAGTGCCAGATAATGATGAGGTGAAAAAAAACCCCAAAACCTCACTTAAATCCAGGGATGCCTGAGATCTGTTCCACCATCCCAGCTTTCAGGAAGCCAACATCCTTCTGGCAAACCCAGCTTGCAGAGAAACCCTTAGGCACCAGAAGAGTCATCACTTCACTGCAAATAAGCTGTTAATCTGCTGTTGGGAGAACATCTCCTGTTATCCAGGAGAGCAAGGCACAGAGCCCCTTCCTGCACAGAGCCCTAACTCCCAGCTGTGTGTAAAACACAACAGACAACACATCAGCAAGAACAACACCAGAGACTCATTACAGGATCCTCAGGACCAGGAGTCATGGTGGTCCAGCTTCCCTTGGCTTCAGTGAGGAGCACAGGGGTCTAAGGGCTGCATGTCCTGCTCTGCAGCCTGTGCATGGATTTGGGGTGGAAAGGGACCGCTCACCTGCAGTCCTCCTTCAGATAAACAGCTTTTCTCCTCTGCTCCCAGCTGTCTGCCTGACAGACAGAGCAGGGTGAGCCCACTGCATCCAGCTCAGAGGAATCACCATCTCTACAGGAGTGTGTATCAGCTCCTCCCTGCTCTCATCTCCATCTGTGCACCTCCCTGCTTTGCCCAGGGCACAGCAGGTACCACAGCCTGCTCATCCCCCAGCTGCTCCACACTCAAGGGAACTGAAGACTCACCTCCCAGTTGTTCTACCTCATTGCCTTTAACTCAGTCTTTTGATTGATGAAGCCTTTTGGCTTATAAATCTGTTGGCTTTATAACTTTGCACAGAAGGAAAAGGATAATTGGCACCTCTAATAGGACTTGCAAGAGGATAGATGGGCATGGAAGGGCTCAAAAAGCATAGCTGGTCCTGCTTGGTATGACAAACTGATGCAGAAAATAAGCATAAAGTTTGACAAGTCTGTTGGCCAGAGGTGGCCAGTGGGACCATCTCTCCAAACCTGCCCCAGGATTGCTGGGGAACTGCCACTGAACCTGGGCTCCTCTGCAGCTGCTTCAGAAGGTGCCCTGCTCATGCCACCACCAAGGGGGTGGCAGATCCTCCTGGGAGCAAGGGGAAGTTGGGGGTAGGCAGCACAGAGAGCAGCCAGGGCCAAGTCAGATCCACCAGCCCACAGGCTATTCCCAAAAGCTGGCACCTCAGCAGCCCCGCTGGGCACTCAGCAATCCTGCTGCCCCCCTGGATTTCTCTCCTGGGAATGTTCACAGCCAGTGGAGTCTCCCACCACTCATTTTCCCAGTGCTGTCGTGCTGCAGTGACCCCCACTCTGGTCACTGCCACTCACCCATCACACCCCATGCTGCCACAGCAATCCAGCCCCCCCAGGAACCACCAGCTCCTTTTCCAGAGAGAGCTCCTGCAACTGCAATCCATATTTTCCTTAACTTCACACCAACAAAGCTTGGGTTGAATAAGGAGGACAGTAGGAGCAGCTATATAGACTTCCAGCCCCTCCACCTCCTGGCAGCCAGCACAAACCCTGGGCGTGCAGGGCTGCTGCTGCCAGGCTCTTCACAGGCTTCTCTGCCACCACGTTTGTTCATGTCTGGATGCAGCCCTAGCACTCAGCCAAAGCCTCAGCCTCTCACAAGGGCTGTGCAGAGAGATCTGGAGGTTGCTGAGGATTCTTCTTGCTGGGAATAAAGAATGGGCACATGTGCATGTGAGAAAAGTTGAAAAATGCAAGTCATAGAATCATAGCATGTCTTGGGTTGGAAGGGACCTTTAAAGGCCATCCAGTCCAACCCCCCTGCAGGGACAGGGACATCTGCAGCTAGAGCAGGTTGCTCAGAGCTCTGTCCAACCTGACCTGGAATGGTTCCAGGGATGGGGCATCAACCACCTCTCTGGGCAGCCTGGCCCAGGGACTCACCACCCTCAGTGTAAAAAAATTCTTCCTTGTATCTGGTCTGACTCTTTTAGTTTAAAACCATCACCCCTTGTCATATTCCTGCTAAGCAGTGGCTTGCTCCTGGGCAGAGGCACCCACTGGGCTGTCCCAGCTGCAGGGCACTTTCCCATCCAGGCTCCATGAGCCTCTTCCAGCAGCTGCTGAGATGTCCTTTCTTCCTCTTGTGCTTAAACACCCCACTGGGAAGTAAAGCATGTGGACAGAGACAGCCTACTGGCTGCTGCAGTCAGTTTGCAGAGTAAGATGGTAATAACCACCTAAAAGGGGTGGGAGGGTTTGTTGGCCCTGTTTACACTTTTCTTATGCTGGTGATTCCTTGAGAGAGTCAACAAGAGAGTAAACCCCTATGACAGACAACTTTTGACAAGTCCTGCTTTTAGACTTCACCACATCTTCAGCCTGTCACAGAATCTCTCTACAACCTACACAAAATCTAATGGATACTTATTTAATGTTATAGTTTATATGTATTAGTTATTAATTTGGGATTTGGAGGTGAAGGCAGAATTAAAATCTCAGTGGCTCTCCTGCTTCTTAACATCACCTCTCTGAGGTTTAATCCCTCCTAAAATACACATCCAAACATGGAAAACTCCTCCTGCCAGCTCCATGCCAAGCCTCCCAGGCAACATGAATCATAGAGCCCCGACAGCACAGCCTGAGGAGGAACAAAAATCAGCTTTATTCATCCCCAGTCCTCTTACCTGGGCAACTACATCCTGTTTCTGCAGCATGCCAGCTTCCTCCTGCTCACAGGGATATTTGGTACCCAAATTCAGCTCCCAAACTGGTCTTTTCTAGCACTTGAGAGCAACTTAGAGCAGCTTAAACACTTCAGATCTCCTCGCTCCAACTCCAGCCTGCTCCAGTAGCTGTGGCCAATTAATACTTCCTAAAAGCTTTTGATGTGCTGTTATCAAGTGTGTATTACACTGGGAATTTCACGGTGTTTAAGCGGCTTTGAACGCCTCTGCCTCACCTGCTGGCAGGAGGAAGGGAGGATTTGCCAGAGCAGGGCAGGCACAGCAACTGGGATTCTCACAGGGGAACTCCCCAAGACTTACTGTGCACTTTTAAGTCCTTCTCAGAGTGGTTTTGAAGAAGAGATGATGCACGTGCTGGAACAGCCTCTCGAGTACATCATTTTGACAGCTCCTAATGCTGGGGAAAAAAAGAAGTTGGAAAAAATTAGAGATGTTAGAAAGTCATGAAATCTTCAGGATCCTGGAAATGATAAATAGTCATGATGGAGAGCAATTTCTCTCTTTTTTTTTTTTTTCTTTTCAGGATGGAGACAGAGGAGAACAAAGAAGCATTTGTTTCTTGATTCCTCATCTAGGAAGCTTAACTGGCTCATGCCTTCTGTGTTTCCTGCACAGCCACGGCTGCCAGATCACTTACTGAAGCCATCCCCATTTGAAGAGCAACAGGGGACTTCAGGTGAGTGCTGTGAGATCTGCAATACAAGCCCTGGTTGTAGGAAGACACTATTTTCTGTCTTCAATGTTAATGTTTGGTGATGCCCAGTGTTGCTCCTCACTGTTACAGGCTTCCACTCTGTCCCTTTGGAAAGGTTTGTGACTGGGCTAACTGTGCTGGTAGGGCTCGAAGAGTTTTGATTAGCAATTTCTGCAGCAGCCTTTTGATGTTATTGATGATTTCTGCACACAGCTTTTGCTTTGCAGAGACACCTAAATTAGCAAGGAGAAAACCCTGCAGAAGTTTCTGATGCCTCCCTATTCGATGGGTTCAGCTGGGATCAGCATGAGCCTCAGCCCTGTCTGGAAAAGGGCTCTGTGCAAACACCAAGCAATCAACCATCACCGTGTGGAAAGCAGCAAACAAGTCTCATTGAACCTATTGACAGCAAGAGGAAAAAGACAAGCCAGACTTGTGCACATAAATACTCCAGGAAAAAGCAGCTGAGACAAAGGCAGGCAGAAAGACCTGGCTTTCCCCTGTCTTTATTGCAGCTACAAAATAAAGCCATGAAGGAATCCACGTGTTGTAAAGCACAGCTGTTCTCCCTCTTCCTTCCTTATCCTGAGAGTTTTGGAATCCTGTGGTTTTCCTCAAGTGATCAGGACATGCTGGCTCCACTGGGGCCCCCACTCCTCCCTTTGAAAGGCTTTATGCTCAGGCTCCCTGCTCCAGACTCTGCACAGCCACAGCGTCTGAAACCCCATCAGACTCAGAGCACTGGGAAGGGATTTAAGAAAATAGAATCAAGGAACCATAGAATGCTCTGAATTGGAAGGGACACTAAAGATCATCTAGTTCCAAGCCCCTCACCATAGGCAGATACACCTTCCATTAGAGCAGGTTGCTCAAAGTCCTGCCCAACCTGTCCCAGATTGTTTCCAGGGCTGGGGTACCTACCACCTCTCTGGGCAACCTGGGCCAGTGCTTCATCACCCTCAGCATAAAAACTGTCTTTCTTACATCTAGTCTGAATCTCCCCTCTTTTACCTTAAAACCATCACCCCTTGTCCTGTCACAACAGACCCTGCTAAAAAGATGGTCTCCACCTTTCTTCTAGGCCCCCTTTAAGTACTGAAAGGCCACAAGAAGGTCTCCCCAGAGCCTTCTCTCCAGGCTGAACATCCTCAACTCTCTCTAATAGCAAATGCATTAAATGCTATCTCTACCATGCTTGAGTACTTCATTTCTCTGGGGGAGAGAGAGGGAACTAACTGCAGTGTGAAGGAGTGTGTTCAGATTTAAACAAGTTTAAAAATTAAGCTGCCACACGAGCCTTACAGAGAAGAGGGTTGTTTCCTCTCTCTGCCAGTTATGTGACTGGGTGCTGATCTTTATTACCTTTGAGTCTTCATACAGTTAACTGACCCAGAAATAAGCTTACAAAACCCTAAGGAGCCATGAATCAGATCTGCCCACTCCCAGCCCCTTCTGTGCTCCCTATGGGTACCACACACAAACCTTTCAACACAACACGTAGCCCAGTACACAACCTTCACTAGCCCAGTACACAACCTTCACTAGCCCAGTACACAAACTTCATGCAGCCTCAGGTGCCCTAATCCCTGCAGCCTTCACCCTCCTTCCCCCATGGCAGGGCTGACTCCATAAGCTCCAGCATGGACTGTGGCTCCAAGACACAGGAATTCCAGGAGACTGGTCAACCAAAATCCCACTGCCTAAAAGCAGCGAGCCAGCAGGTTTGGTGCATACCAGCATTGCCATGGAAATCATTTGCTGGTTCCTCCCAAGCCTCCAGATGGTGATGAAGTAGGTGGGTGCTGATGAAGGTGAAGCTCCTCTCCTTCACTCCCTGCAGCTCCTGCTGCTTTGCCCAGCAGGCTGCTCTGGCACCTTCAGCGGGTTGCAGGTGGAGGACAGGGACCATGCACTCTTCAAGGCAAGGACCATTTCCCTGCTCACTCCTCCAGCATGCCAAGCAAGTGCTGTTCTGGTCTGTAGAACAACCACTACCTTTCCTGTTTCTTCTTATTCTTGGCACAAAGGATTTTGAATCGTTTCCAACTGAGGTTAAAAGCATTTAAGAGTCTGTTTGCACAGCAGGGTTTTTTTTTCAAACAGCCTCTAGTTGTAACATACACTTTCCCCAGCATACACAAAAATACCAAACAGTTTTTGGTTTAGGAACTGTCCTTGTATTCCTGAGAAAAAGCTTTAGATTAAGATATTTTTTCCCCCTTCACATTTTACCTAGGTGCTTGGTTTTCAAATTTCAGCTTGATGTTTGAAGAGTTGCATCACATGTCTCCTGCCTCGGGTTGGGAGGAAGCATGAAGTAGAAAGAGCACAGTAATTCCCATCATCACCTTGTTTCCTAGGCAGAGGAGCAAAACACCCATATTTTTATGCTACAGAAATACAGTTAGGCTCTCAATTACCTTCTATTAATTTCACTCCTGGGAGTTTGTTAGCACAAGGCAGCTGAAGGAACTCCCAGGGGCTCTCACCAACATCCCCTGCGCTAAGCATCGCTGTTTCTGCAGCTATAGAAAGGGGGAAAAAAAAGATGATTTCAAAGTACCAGAACCCAAATTCTGCAGACACATCCACCACAGACTTTCCATAGGTCGTTATTCCCAGGGAACAAACTGGATTTGCTCACTCGACTGAGTTTTCTATGCACACAAGCTGGTGTCTGCAGAAGCGGGGTGCTCACGGACAAGACGTACAGACTGCTTCACCAACAGGACCTCTCCATTTTCTCTGAATACTGGCACTTCCCAAAAAAGAGAGCTTTCAGATTTAATTAAATTTTACTATTTTATTTGTGAAAAAACTACAAGCAGAATTCATAAATAGACATTTCTATTTAAAGCAGGAAAATGATAAAGTGGCTTCTAATAACAGTCGTGCACATGCCAGTAACAGGAATATATTAACATCTTTTATTTGCTAGACAAAGAGCAGTGTCCAATATAAATTTCCCAAAAACATTTAAGACCTGTGAATTTCTGACCAGTTCACAAAACCACCATTGACACTTTAGCATGAAGATTAAAACAAACCTAACAGGACTGTCAGCTCTAAAGACTTTACAGAGCGGAAAAACTTTCAGAAGCGTTATACAAGCTGTCTTTCTGGGCAAATGAAAAATATAGCTCGTATAATACATGAACATAAAAATCCACAAGATAAGATTATGTTTTGACATACTTAAACAAGCATTCTATATTTGTCTCCAACAAACAAAGCTAAGGAAATAATGTAACCATCTTTACACAGTAAATTAAGGTTACAAGTCATACACAAGAACAGAACTGCTTGCGCATTAAAAACTGTTCAGCTCCATTGTCATACTCTAAATGTTGGCTCTTAAAACCATTCGGTTACATACAAGCAAAGGTTATTATATAGTCAGCAATTAATAAATTTTCAATAATTTAAGTTTATGGTAGAGCTTAAAAAAGTAGACTGAGAATGATCTTGGTAAGGCAGGTGAAAACATCTCAGTGGAAATAAACTCACGGAAGCTGCTGCCCAATTTTCGATCTCTGTCCAATTTGAAACAAGCAAAGTGTTCCAATTAAAATAAATAGCCTGGCGGTGTAAAACGCTGTCACGTTTCCTTTGCAGAACTACCTCACACTGAGCAAGTCAGGCAAGCTGTGTTGGTGTCTCTGTGTGTCTGTGTAAGAGTCGAAACTTTGCGAATAACACTGTGCTTTACTTACCTGCTTTCTGTGCCACTGAACACCACGAATCTGGTCCTTCCCCTACGCTAGTGTTTCGGTTGGTTTGGTTCTTAAACACGCTCCCCACGGACAGTGGGATAAGCCACGGGCACGGCGTGGAGGGAAGCCCACCCCTGGGCACCCCAGCCTCCGAAACGAAGCGGAACAGCCAACGCTGTCCTTCAAACCCACAACACGACAGCCACAGATGAGGCCGGGGAGGTTCAACGCTTAGCTGGCAGTTTCTACTGAATGCAGAATTACAGGTCACTCTTCCCAAAGAAATCTTCCCATTTATTTATAGCAAGCTACTTGATTGAGGAGGCACACCCAAAAGAGACAGATGTTACCGGCTTTACCAGTAGCCATGAGTAGCTGGTTATGGCATTAAAGCTTTTTCAACTGATCTACAGGCCCATTTTCACTTGAAAAAGAAGCAATTTCCTGGCACACACAACACTTTTTTTTTTTTTGCACAAATTCCCAGATTCAAGGAAGAGGGCGAGCGTGGGGTTTGACTTGAAGCACCAGAATTAGCCCTGCTGGAGGCAGAGGGACTCACCCCTCGCTCACTCTCTTCGCTGGATCACGGCCGAGACGCATGCAAGCCTAATTGATAATGGATCATTTATAAAGCAGTGCAAAATATACAAGTTCTGGGGCATCTTCAAAAAATCTCTCTTAAAAAATTATTCCAATACATTTCAGTAAAATAAATAAATATGGCTGACCAGTTTACCCTCCCTGAGACCCTTAAAGGAATAGTAAAAACTGGAAAAGGAATGTCTTTGCAATATCCCACTAATGTTAAAATGTGGATTGAGAAATTCATAGTATTTAAAACTATGTATAATAAATTGTCTTGATGCTCAGAGGAAGCATCTGGTATCCTTTGGTTCTTTAATAAATACTTTAAAAATGCTTAAAAAGGTAAAGACAGCCTACACTGTGAATATAAGCAGAATTAAGTCAGGGTGCCCACGTTAACATTATTGGAGTAAAACCACCGCTGTGAAGGCGCCGCCACCTCACGCACCTTCCAGCAGGGGCTGTAACCCATCCCTCACACATCTCTGCCACCAGTGTGAAAGGAACCTACAGCTGCTACTCAAAACCACACGTTTTAAAAGAAATCTTAAATCAGTTGCCTCCACAAAGAGAAATTACTCTTGCTAAGGAAATAATTCACAATATGACAAGCTGGCACGGAGTTGTCAGAACGCGGCCCCCTTTCATCGCGCCCAGACGTGACGCATTTGATGTCAAATGAAGCCACAGCCTCTGGGCCTGAAATTACTGCAAAGCACCCTGGGGCCACTAAATAAAGATGAAAAGCCAAAGAGGTTGGGTTGTTTGGGGTTTTTTTTATAAAAAAAAAAAGATAAAAATAAAACCACAAAATGAAACAAGTTTGTTTCATCTTTTCAACCTAGTGTTTTAGCAGGATAATGCATGGAAGGTAAACTGTAAAGCAACACTAACAGGCCAGGAAAAGAAATTACAGTCTGAATAGCTTTAGAGCAAGAACGAAGAGATGCTGGTCGTGAGCACGAGCCACGTGTGTCGCTCGCTTGCCAGCATGAAACTTTTCCCTACTTTCGCCCCCACAGCAGGAGACCCAGCAGCATCCAAACGCCGAGGAGCCCAACGTCATCACTGGAGGGGATGCTGTTCAGAAACTACTGCTGCACTAGGGATGGGCTTCAAGGAGAAGAGAGGAGCCACCCAGACAGCACAGTGGGGACCAACCCACGTGCTGCTGGCTGGGACGAGCACCAGCTTTGCTCCCTGCTGCCTTCCACCCCAGAGCAAACCGCTCCAGTTCTAACATTACCTCGGCCACTGATGCAGGCGGACAAACACCATCAACCTCAGACCCCCAAAGGGCTGCGGGACCGGCTGCGCACGACGCAGCGACGCTCACGTTGCCAAACACCTGAATCCTGGCTGGGAACACTTAGGCTCCAGCTGGGCACGAACTCACACACCACCGATCTGAGTTATCCTTGTGGAAATACAAACCACCTGGAGCAATCTTTTCTCATTTCAGATCCCAAGCTATAAAAACCAAAACCATGTGCCCCGTACGTTTTAGCCACTGCTTAGGGAAGAAGCGGGGAAGGAACAGAGAGAACTGGTCCCATCCAGGTTCAAACCTTCAGGAACACTTTTCACCTAAGACCAGTTCCATTTCAGTTTCAGTACTTTCACAGAAGGGGACTGTCCCAGATCTTGAACTGTTCAATTATTAATTTTTTTGTTTTTCACTTCACAGTGTTTCAAGCACCAGCGTTTCCATGTATTGGTTTCAAATAACCCTTTATAT
>NW_008620970.1:16683-18034 GCF_000691845.1 Merops nubicus | reverse complement strand
GATTCTATGATTCTATGTTATTTACCTTAAATTGAGCAAAGCTTTCAGTACAAATTCCTATAGAGTCCCAGTGCCACACTGGTGAACAGTAAGGGAGGTAGAAAATTCTCCAGATTATCAAGCTGAAAAGGCTATAATCAGTGGTAAAATGTCCAAGCTATGGTCAATTTCCAGTAATACTCAGGAAAGCAAATCATACTGAGGCCAACATTTTTGTTTGTTTGTTTGTTTGTTTGTTTGTTTTTGTTTATGATCTGAAAGATGAGATGCAATGCATCCTGAGAAAGTTTATGGATGACATCAAACTGGGGGAGTGGGGCTGATACCAAACCATCCGCAGGGTTGCTGTTCAGGAGGACCTTGGGAGTCTGGAGAAGTGCATTGACAGCAAACCTAACAAGCTCAATCATGGGACATGCCAAGTCCTGCACCTCAGAGGACAAACTCAAGAACTGGTAAAGACTGGTGGGTCACTGACTGGAAAGGAGATTTGGAGAAAAAGACTCAGGTGTATCTTTTGCTGACTGCCTGCCACAATAGGAATGACACTATCATCAGTAAACAACACACAGGCCAGATCTTCCCCTCCAATTCGAAAGTATACATGAAGGATGTGAGGTAATATGAGATTATTACAGATGCGATCCTCCGTCTGCTCCCAGTTGTGGTGGTAGCCCACCATCACTGGGAGCTCTGCCCACAGTGGACAGCCAGGAAGCCTTTCCAGTAACAGGAACCCCTACATAGAATACTCACTACATAAATAAACTTCCCCACTCACTGCAAGCAGAGGCAGCCTTTATGCTGTTAACATTAGAGGTGGGACATCTCATGTTAATGCTGATGGTGATGATTTCCTAATTGGTTCCCACCCAAGGCTGGCAAGGCCCTGGGTGTAAACCAATCAGGAAGGCCTTTCCTGCCTGGTTGTGGACGTCATCCACATGCCAACTCTGATTCAAGGTCGAGGGTTTAGACCCCAGCACTTCAGTGGGTATGAAGCTAAATGTGAGTCAGCAGTACGCCATGGTATCAAACCGTAGCCTGGGCTGTTCTGTCAAAAGCGTAGGGAGTGCAGCAAGGGAGGTGACATGCCCCTTCTCTCAACCCTGGTGAGACACATTTAGGGTGCTGGGTCCAGCGCTGGGTTCCCCAGTGGGCATACTGGACTGAGTCCATTAGTCAAGGGTTTGGAATACATAGCATAAAAGGGGAGGTAAAAGAACTAGGCTTGTTCATTCTGGAAAAGAGTAGAGCATCAAGGCTTAGGGCTGGGTTCAGTCTCTATACTATTGACAGACATTCTCTATTAACCCACCTCACCTCTCAGAAGTGGAGGAGAAAGGGGATG